>NW_009617092.1:0-29902 GCF_000690535.1 Cariama cristata
CAATTACAAATGTGTCAAAAAAAAAAAAAGATGCCATCTCAAAATCTTATTAAAAATGTTTCATGTTCAGGCTTTGATTGTGCCAGAAGTAATACTTGTACAGCCTACTTCTCTTCAGATTAACCTTAATATTTTTACCTCACCTCCTCAAAAGGCAGGACTATAAGGCCCTGATGTAACTGAAGATAGAGTCTGGACTAGGTTCTTAACTTGATTATGGTAATGCATGAGAGAAGAGACTCCAGCCAATTCTGTTGTAGCCAAACTGGTTCTGTAATGCTGACTGCTCAAACATTGCAAGCAAGGCCTTTCCACCTTGCGGATTCCTTGTAGGAAACATGCCAGGAGGATGCTGAAGCCTTGGAGAATATACAAGCAGTTGCGTAAGATTGTCTGTTGGTGGATATGCAGTAGAAGTGGCTAATCTATTCATTTGTGAACTGTAAAGATACATTGCAGTTAGTGATGCCTGGCAAATTTTTCATTGTGTGCCTTTACTTAAGACAGGTGGGAAAAAGGCAGTTCCTTATTAATTCACCTAATGATTGGCTGGATGTCTTTTGGAAAGTCTTGGCTGTTCTTACTTTCTATGGGCATGATTCCCTATCACATCATTTTTCCTTTGACTGAGATTTGATCCGTTTGCAGCAATGACAGTTTAAATCCTGGGGAAAAATCCCATTTCTTGTGTGACCGGAGTAAGGGCCTTTCCCTATAGTAGAGCTAGTGAGGTGTCTGAATAGAGCAGGAGGAACCACAGGACTAGCAAAATTTATGCTCCTGTGTAGTTCTCATATGTGTGAGGCATGCTGAGGGATTGAAATTGCCTTTTTATTAGGATGAACTTCAAAATTAAAGCAGATTCTGAGTACAGCAAGTCATTTCAGAAAAGAACCCAGTTCTTCATGTGGTGTCTTACAGAAACTGTAACAGAGTTTTCCTTACATGTCTTGAAAACAAAGTGTCTGCATTTCTTCATGGAGATTTTTTACTCAGATATCATATATATATGGGTATGAACCTGGAGAAAAGTTCTACTGAGGTCAATGCTCCTGTTTCATTTATGCCCGTATAAGATCTATCTTTTAGCTTCTAGTCTTCAGTTACAAAATATTTTAGATAGAGACTATTGTCTGACTGCAATGCATTTTGTTTAGGAAAAAATCATGTTTATTCCTTTAGACAAGCTAACTTTAATAGTTGTAATCCTCAGTTCTGTCTTGTTGGTTAGTCTGTTTTGAGAGAAATCCCAGCTTTCTTTTTGTACTTCAGTACAGCATTATTTCAGTTCAACTTATATTTTGCTCTTTGGTTTTCTCTCTAGGGTCCTAGTGGTGAACGTGGAGATAGAGGAGAACCTGGTGATGAAGGCTACAAGGTAATACCTCTTGCTTTTTATTCTTTTTATTTGAGCTATGCATACATGTAGAGTAGTGTAGCAGAAGTATCATCTTCTCTCTCAAGTGTGCAGAGATGCACTTGCTGGTGCCTCACTGCACTGATGAGCTCTTAGAACACATTGGAGCATCTTTTATATGAGAAGAAGCTGAGAGAGCTGGGACTCATGAGCTGGACAAGAGAAGGCTTGGGTAATCTTAATGTGTATAAATACCTGATGGGAGGGAATGAAGATGAAGGCGCCAGACTCGTCTCAATAGTGTCCAGTGACAGGACAAGAGGCAAAGAGCACAAACTGAAACACATGAAATTCCTTTGAACACAAGAAAATGCTTTTTTTACTGTGAGGATGACTGAGCACCAGAACAGGCTGCCCAGAGAAGTTGTGGAGTCTTCATCCTTGGAAGTGCTCAAAACCTGACTGGACATGGTCCTGGACAACCTTTTCTACCTGGCCCTGCTTGAGAAGGAGGGTTGCTCTAGATGTCTCAAGATGTCCCTTTCAGCCTAAACAATTCTGTGATTCTGTAATACTGAACGAATTAATATTTTTCTCTGTAATTTAAGTACTATTTCTTTGTCAATCTAATCCTAAGAATTATTCTTCAATTGTATTCAGTCTTTCAGCATATACAAATTGGATGGTAACTCATTCTAATCACTAATGCAGTTTGTTTGCTGAAATACAAAAGAGACAGTCCTTGACACGGAATATCCTGTTTAAGTTACACAGATAGTACAGATAGGCATAGTAATAAATCAATGAACTAAATATGATCTATGCTTACAGAAGTGCAGATTTGTTTAAACAATATGCAATTCCCACTTGCAGTTTGCAGTAGAGAATTTAAAGAACAACTCCCTAAGGTCTGATCTCTGGAGAGCTGAGCATACTTTGTCTAGGTCA
Source organism: Cariama cristata (assembly GCF_000690535.1). Lineage (NCBI taxonomy): Eukaryota > Metazoa > Chordata > Aves > Cariamiformes > Cariamidae > Cariama > Cariama cristata. The sequence continues at coordinate 2,306 of NW_009617092.1, forward strand.
CATCAGTGAAGCTGGAGCCACCCAACACCTCCCAAGATGGGCTCTACAAGGAAATCCATAGCTCGCTGAGCATGACAGCCTGAGTTACTTGTATTGCAGTATGTTATATTTTCTGCTTCCCAGGGTCATATAGGTCTTCCAGGGCTTAGAGGACCCATTGGACAACAGGGACCTCCAGTAAGTGTTTCAAACAAGTGAGATTTCTCTATTGGCTGTTGAAAATGCATTTTTCACCTGCATTCAAATGATTCTTTTTATTTATTTAATGTATGTTCTTTCAAAAGGGAGAGCCAGGTGAATTGGGAGAGCAAGGTCCAAAAGGAGAAAGAGGTTCAGAAGTAAGTAGAAAAAAAGTAAAGCAAAACTGCACTTAACTGGAATTTGTATGTTTTTATTGTTCACTGACTATCCTTGGAAAATGGTTGTATAAGGCTAAAACTCAGCGTTGGGTTACCTTTTCATACCTGCAGGGACAATAAAGATATAGAATGGAAAATTGCATAACGATCTGGGATAGTAAATACATGTTATTTTATAGGTAAGTGGTTTTACTTTGGAGTGATATAAAGCATTATGAGAGGCTCTTTTAGAAATATTTGAGTGATATTCAATTACACTCTTACATGGAGTTCCTTGTGGCAAGCTAGCTCTGGAAGACACCCAGGATTTTACTGCTCTGATCTATAAATGAAGCCTCCTGCTACTGAACTGCACTGAATTTTCAGAGACCTGGGACTAAGGAATTTACTACAGAACAGTAGAGGAGTAATGACAGAGCAAGCCATGAAAAAGATCAAAGACTAAATCTTTCCCTTTGCAAATAACGGTTCATCTTGGTGACGTGTTGAAAATTGCCAGAAGTATTTTATATTCTCCCATAGGGTGAATTTCATTGGCTTTTGAGATTTCAAAAGATTTAGGCTAAAAGGTTTCTTACAATACCAATTGCCATTGCAACTTAAATATGGTATGTTGTCTAAGAAGTTCCATGGCGCAACTCTGTTAGAGTTTCAAAATTTTCTAGGTAAATACAAGAATCTGTAGTAGATTAGGAATGGGGAGCAACAGAAAGGAAATGTGATGTGAAGACATTGTCAGCATGTACTGTAGCCATGTGCTCAGGTATATTGCCTTTGACAAACTACTCACAGCGCAGGATAAAATCAGTCATTCCTCTGTCTTTCCCTTGGAGAATGTTTTCTTTGTGCTGCAAATGCACCTCAGATTAAAACTGCCATTTGCAACTATGGAACCGATATCCAGCCTGGAGCAACCCATAAGAGCCTAAAGGTTGACACAAAAATGTTTACAGTGAAAACATTCGTAGTCTTAACTCCAGTGGCATGACTGGTGCTGCTATAGCTAGCCTTACAAAGCCAATCCCATAAACTGCAATGCTGAATCATCTCAATTCAGAAATTTTAATGAAAAAATGTAAAGTTCTTTGAATATACACATTCCAGTTCTGATTGGTGGACTTTTTTTATGCCTTTCTTAACAAAAAGGCATTAAATTAAGGAATATAACAAAATTTTGCTGATTTTATCATATTTACATTAATTATAAAACATTGACACTTATCTTAGCTTTTTCACTTTATTGCAAGTTATGTAATATTGCAGCATAATAGTTGAGCATCACTTCTGCTTTAAGAATAGTGTTAAAATAATTAATTCAGAAAATCTTGAAAGCTTTTTTTCTACTTGATCTATGCTAACAAGTGTTATTCTTGTCCCTGCTGTGGTTGTATCTTTTAGAGGTAGACTAAAATTATATTCTGTGAAGAATATCCTATAAACAAAATTCTCTGAGATTCTTTTGACCCATTCTGAGCTTTTCTTCCTTGGTGCTTGGCCACCTGTGTCACTAAACCACTTACAAGAATGTTATCTGCTATCAGTATCACTCCGTTTTCCAAGACTACAGATTCCTAGATCAGTCAAGACCAAAAAAAAGTCTGATTTTAAGTAATTTTTTTTCTTTTATATACATCTTAGATAAAAGGAATGTTCCCATATGTGACACTATTGTTTTCTAGTATTCTCTTCCACATACACTCAGTGCACCTACATTGCCTACTTTTCATGACTTCCCTTTTTAAAAGGCACGGGAAGCGCTGTAAAAGTGTACTTCCTTACAGAGGTGTGACTGATAGAGGAGAAATCACCAGATTCATAGTGAAAAACTTTTTATGCCTATTGTTGTTGAAAAAGTTCTGAAAATTACACTATACCGATTCGGGAAAGGGGAAAATATATAAAATTCTACAAAAAATATATTCACTTTTACTTGAAAAACTTTCTGCTGTCTCCTGAAATGGAAACAATCTGGTCCAAAGCCAGGCAGCGTGAACGTGTGTGTACTAGAGGTGAACAATTCTCAGCTCTTCTTAGGGGATTGAGTTGAAGACGTTTGTCAGTTCACAAGTATTTGTAACTTCTAGGGACCCACAGGGAAGAAAGGAGCACCAGGTCAGGCAGGCAAACCTGGAATTCCGGTAAGTAACAAAATTCTACAGTCTATCTTCGGGTTATAAAAGAAAGAAAATAATAACTAATAAAACCAAAATGGAGTCATGCCAGTGGTACCAGAAAGTTTTATGCTCACTCTAAAGAACTTTCCTATTATCCAGGAAATGGAACCCCTGTAAAAATAAGAGTAATTTTTGAAACTATGTTAAATTATACTGAATTATACTGAGTTACTCAGCACATGGAAGTGAAGTGCAGCTAATACAACAACAAGGTCCTTCCCACTTGTGAAGTTACTTCATTAGATCATTTTTGCATGTGGCTTGTGGTCCATGTGCAAGTTATCACATTATATTGCACAGAGCTGTACTACTGTTCACTCCTGACTCCCATCAGTTCTTTGAACAGCTGCAGCCTACAGAAGCCTGGATCCATATGTCCATGATGGATATGACTGGCAGATCCCTCGAAGTTTAATTCTTTCTCTTGCTTGCCCTGAGCTGAAATTTTTCATGTTCTTTCTTGAGTTGCTGTAGAGGAGCTAACTTGCATCCCTTTCTCCCTGAGGGAGAAGAAAGAGCAGGAAGCAATAGGTGTTCTGTAAACATAACCAAGAACAAAATGCATCAAGGCTACTTTGGTCCCCTAATAAATAGTACCACACAAGCACATACTGTAAATAACTTTTACTGCCTCACATCAAAACATTGTCAGCAACCAGAGAAATGCAACTGCTTCACAGAGCTTGTACCTGCTGGACAGAGTGCAAGAGAAAAGCCTTTTGAAGGCAAGGAACTATGTGTCTTTTGTAAATACTCAGCTTTTTCCTCTGGAGGACTGCAGAGAGTGTATCAGTCAGCAGACAACGGAAAACAGGGAAAGGCAAGATATACAGGAAAAGTGAGGAGGAGAAAACAGTAAAACTAAAACTTGAGGCAATTTCAAAGCACATCCCAACTGAAAGATACTTCAGCAATCAGAAGTTAGAAATAAGATTAAGACGGCACTCTTCTTGTCTTCTGTATGGCTGTTGTTAACTATACTTTTTTGAACGAGATGTGTTGTAGTTAGCATATTTTAAATTTCTGAGAAATGCGTTCATACAGAGATAATTGCAGAACTCCAAGCCCCTTAAGATAGTGTATGTCAGTCTAAAGGGAAATAATTGTAAAGAAAAAATCACTGTTCCTCTGGTGGATGTGACATGACACTTTTTCATGCAAGTATAGCAACAGTTAGCAGAAACTTGCCTTATTAGAAGTTTGTATGTATTTTTGATATGTTCAAGTTTGAACAACATAAATTTACAACTGTACAATACAGAGTATCCAGTAAAATGAAGGCTGAAAAGGTATATGGTTTGGGTTTTTTACAGGGATAAATAGATTACTTTATCAGGTTTTCTTGCTTTGGTTTAAGAATCAACACTCTGAGCTGTCTTCCAGCCTGGCATACGAAGGGATCAGCCCCATGGTTTCAGCTAAAGTTGCTCAGTTCCCACAACACAGCAAGTCTCAGATTAAGCCAATAGCATTTTAAACCAAACGTCCCAATTCAGTACTCCCTCTGCAAGTATTCATTCATGTCACCAAGTCTGTTATAGTGTAGGATTTAGGAAATACTGTGATTGAAATCTAGTTCTGTGGTGGTAAAAGTGAAGAGAACCAACAGTGCTATATTTGATTTGAAATTGTTTCAAGGGGAAACCGGGGCCAGCAGGGCAGAAAGGAGCAGTTGGGTACCCTGGACCAGAAGGCATTCCTGGAAACCCTGGCAAGCCTGGGCTGTCAGGGAAACCTGGCCCTAAGGTAAGTTGCTTTCCACATTGCCTCTCTTTATGTCCTTTTGCATTGCAAATTTTCTAAGATTAGAGTATTTAAACAGAAGGAACCATTCTGAGTTCCTTGAGCATCTTGAAAATTAGACCAGTTCTTTTGTTTTCTTTCTCTTTTGCTCCTGATATTCTGGCTAGATTGTAAAGTTAGCATAAGGGAAGTGTGCTGTGAGAACTGTTTCATTAGCATATGTTAGTAGTAACTACAGCTAAGTGAAAATGCTTTGTTAATCAGAGAGGCTTCACAGTTCTGTTCCCAAAAATGAGCCGTAGACCCCAGCGGAGACTGCTTCCTCTCAGGCTCTGAGATAATCCCACGTTTTCTATATTGTCTTTGAATTTGTAACCTATGTCTCTCTACCTAAGCAATTCTGAAGCTTTGCCCAAAACCAGTGAAAAAGAGTATTGGGTATCTGAGGTATGTGGAAACATTCTTGGAAACGAGTGTTTTTGTCTGTCTGTTCTTTGCTGTGGGCCAAGGCTGGTGACCTGCTGCCTGCTCCTTGTGGGAGCAGTGACACAGCTCTTCACTTATTTGCTCCAGAGAGGAGGGAAAAAATTCCTTTAGTTGTTCTCATTGTTGAAAGTTTGATCACTTTGATTTCAAGTATGGTATTTCTCAGTAGTTCTAGTTAGATAGATCAGTAATTGTTATAAAAGGATGCCAAGTTTAGATTTGGTGTTAGGAATTAATCAAGGTGCTGAATGAGGCACCGCTACAAGTATAGATTTCCTATCTGGTTGAACAAAGAGAAAATTAAAGCAGTTACCCGTAGGGGGCGGATGTACCCCATTCGAGCCTCTCGGGTTTCAGATAATATCCTGCTGGACCGCTTCCAAGTACTTAAAATTCTTTGGAGTTGGACTTACGAGTATCACCCCAAAGAATTCTCACTTTTTTGCCTTTCCACTCAAAATGTCATCTTTCATATTAAAAGGGACTCCATTCCTCTATGTTAACAATATATAGTAATATTACAACTTGTAATAAAAAGAGGCTTGTAACTAATTTTTGCCACAAAGAATAAAAAGAATAGAATTTTTGCTATGTAATTTTATCAGTCCATCAGGCTATAAGCCACAGTATCACATTCAAAAGCCCTGAAAATCACATTTAATATTTAAATCCTGTTTTATATAACCCTTTTATTTCTATGAATACTTAACCAAATGTCATATGAAATAAAAAAGAAGATAGATAGATATCTATTTCTACTAAATTACATCACAGAAACATTCATTTGGATGGTGGCGAATTTCCATTTTGTGTTTTTTAACATGTCAAAATTGACTTAACTCCCTGTACTCAGTAACATGTTTTTTTACTAAAAGTAGTTGCTTTTGTTTATAGTCTGATGTTCTCATACATTTTCATAACAAATGTTCTGATCTTTCTTCATGTGGTAAAGTTATTGTATATGAATCCCTCCAGACTGTAGACAATCATACTAATATTATCAGATGTCTGATATTTATAAATAAGCATGTTGAATTTTGAATGTCTGTGTGGTAAGGCAGTCTCATTTTGTTTCTTGATGCCGAGCTCCTTCTTGAAAAAAATCAGTACTGTGAATCTCAACCATATTTTCAGCCCACCTGTAATGAATGAATTCAGCATCTTGTTTTCATCGGAAGGAGCTCCTTATTGTAAGCTCAGAATTCTCAGACATCACACAACACTCATCCAAGAACCATCTCAGAGAGTCATCTTCTGTAGTTAACGGAGATTAGTGCTCTCTTCCTGCATATTTCAAAATAGAGTTAGAAAATAATTAAATAGGGATCAGCACTAAAGGCTATTAATCTGAACATGCAAATTTCCAGGTCTGGGAAAAATTTTAGGTCTCATATAAACTATTCTGTATTTTACTTCCCTGTAGGAGGTGGAAGCAGTTACTGATATGCCCATGAATGTTTCCATATATATTTGAATGCACAATTACTGTGGACAGAAGATTGCTTACTTTTTCTAGATTATTGGTGCCTAAGGTGGTGATCCACCTGGGCAACTATTCCTCTTTAGGAGGTTGCTAATAGGGAAGATGCCTTGCATAAGCCCAAAGAGGCAATGGATTCTCTTGAATGTTCTCAGAAGTCTTTCAAGGTCTAGGTAGGTAATCCCACACAAGTGACATCAAAATACTTTTAGGGTAGGACAGAACAAGGTTTAAGACGAGCACTGAGCTGAACAACTGCAATGGACTATGACATGGTTAGCATTTGCTTTGCTGACAATGTGACTTGCTAAATGATAATAAATTGACTCCTCAAAAACCTCAATCCATCCCACAGTTAAAGCACATGTAGTTTTGTTGCTAAGTACAGTCAGGTTTTGCTTTTGGAATATTAGCAGAAATCTAGATGATACTGCTGATCATTGTTTTTCCATATATTTTGATCTACTATCAATGTGTGTCCATGTATACAGAAAGCATTAAGTGACTTTGACCGAGTTTATGTTATATGCCTGCATTAGCATAAAATGAAAAAACATGTTTGGCTGTTCTGCTTGTAAAGAATTATTTTCAATTTGTTAAGGGTAATAAAGGAAATGCAGGCTTACCAGGTCTGGCAGGTTATCCTGGAGCTCGAGGTCCCAAGGGATTGCCAGGCATGCCAGGACCCATGGGAGCACCCGGACTAAAGGTACACACGTGGGATCTTGTTGTTTAAGTACAGCATTACTGATATCGCTTAGTCTTCATACTGCATCCAGTGATTGTGGAACCACCATGCTATTGTTAATCATATGAGTAATTGACATCAAAACTTATTTGAAGGGTAAGACTGCAAGTTGTGTTGACCTTGTTTCTATAAACTGTAATTTGAAAACAGACATCCCAACCATCTGGATGCTATTCCCAACTCCAGAAGCCATTCAAAACACTTGGTATTTATTCACTCAGAACTTTAAGGCCAAATGTTTCCTGATGACTTTTCTTTTTAAAATTCTGTAACTACTAGAACAGTTTGGATAATTTGAACATCTAAGTAATCTATTAGCAGAGAAGTACTGTAATTTCAAGCTTAAATCCCAAGTTTGGGGGCTAACAAGCATGTCTGGGATGTCCGTTTATCATAGGACTTAAATTGTTCTTGTTCAGCCCTGTCAGAAAGAAAGAAATCTCAGAGTGCTCCATTTTCCATCCTCATATTAATTAGACTCATTGCAGTGGTAAAAGAAGCAAAGAATGGAAACATTACAGATAATTTTCTCCGTTTAGAATAGGATTTTACATCTAAATAATGATTTGCAGTGCTCTGTGAGATCTTATTGGTAAGCAGTTTTTTAAAACCTTAAGTTACTTGAAAACTGGAGGAGGGAAATACTGTCTTTGTTATCTCTTCATGAAAATATTTTAGTATAAACTGTACTCACTATTTGTAGTGTTTATTGCCAGGGCTCCCAGTCTGGATTTTACTCCTTTGTCTAGACAATGAGCTTTAGGAGGTAGTTCCTGCTTACAGATGCTTGCAATCTGAAAAAGACAGGGAATAGATGAGGTGAGGGAAAACTGTTACCACATAGTGCAAAATAAGTGTTAAGAGTCGACATAGTGAGTCAGGCCAAAGGTCTGTCTTTGTTAGAGCAGAGAGGTAACACTTAGGAAAGAGCATAAGCTCAAAGCAAGCATGAAAGGTGTATATTCACAGCCTTAATTGCAGCTTGGTAACCTCCTGAGCTAGACATGGCTTCTATGTATGTGATAGTCCTCATAGGATTTTTTTTGCATGAACTTGTCTAGTTTCCATTTAAGTCAATGTAAACTTTTAGTCCAACGGCAAGGATTTCCACAACTATACTATGCCTCGCTCAGAGAAGTATTTTTTAAATTTACTTCTAACCTGGCTGGTCTGTATTTCGTTTTGTGAATTTTAGTGCTTGCACTGGAAGATACCATACTGGAAATGATCCAATATGTATGTTTTTTGCATTTTAGTGAGTGTATACTTACTGAAAGCATTCCTGATGGAAATAAAATGAATGGAATAGGTCTATTTCTTAGAAAGAAAGCATTTTCCACACTTCTGCCAGGAAACTTATCTTTACATTTATAACTGTCACAACTGTAATAAAGCATATATTGTTTTCCTATTAACAGGGTGAGAAAGGGCTTCTGGGTCATCCAGGAAAGCGAGGCAAAAGAGGCCTTCCAGGATCACAAGGTGACCAAGGACCAGCAGGAGACTCTGGACTGAAAGGACAGACCGTATGTAATCACAACTATTGATGCAAAACAAGTAGTCCAAGAGTTACCAACATGAAATAATAGTAAGGATGTCTGCTCCTATTACAGGGAGAAGATGGAGATCAAGGTTTAATGGGGTTTCAAGGATTCCCAGGTCCAAAAGTATGTGCTCATTCTTTTCTGGTAGAACTCTAAGCCATTTACAGAGTGAGAACATTAGGAATGCATAGAATTAATCAGCTTTAACAATAATTTGTTTAAAATCTATCTGAATTGTTGGAACATTGTAGGCAGAACTGTGTACTCCATGTCCAAGGATGAACATTCTTGGTCTGTGTGCTTGGTATTTTCACTGTCACTTGTTCTTAGAAATTATCTTATTTTCCCTAATTACAAGAGATTGAAACAAGTGGATAACTAACATCCCTGTTTGATTAAACTGTTCCTTTGCATTTTCAGGGTCCTGCAGGGGACATTGGCTTAGTTGGAATTCTGGGCCCGAAAGGTCCAACAGGCCAAGTTGTAAGTGTTTCACTTCATGAAAGAGATTGTCAGGATGGCTTGCGAGTGGTACATGTATTTAATTTAGGGAATCATCTTTTTTCTTATTAACAAGGCCAGAACCCTCTCACCAAACCTTTCTCTCTGAGACTGTCTCCACCAGAAGCCCTTTGCTTGTTCTGCAGCACAGCTGTGGTTGCACCATGGGTACAGATACACAAGCAGAGCTGGGCTCTTAATCTTGAAGGAAAAAAGCAAGCTCTGCTGACAAAGTGTGGTTCTCCTAGTATAATTTCATCTACACAAGTATCCTTATCGCTGTCATATCTTTGTCTACTGGGGTTGAACATTCTCTTTCTTCTTACTGGCAACAATGCTGATTGTATAACCATTCTGCAGCAAAAGAAAGAAGGGTCAAACTTTACCTGCAGTAAGACTGAGTGGTGCTCAGGCATTATTGATTAATAGATAATCTTTTTCTAATAAATGTTTTCTTTTTATCTATAAGGTTACTAACCTGCATTAGCTTATTCTTCGCGACACCTTCTTCATGACATTCTGCTTTGCTACTCACCAAAAATGTGGAAGCATCTTTAGCATTTTCTTATATTGGGGAGTATGCATCCAGCTTACAACATCAAGTGGAAAAGTGGGGGAAGGTTGAAGCACGGAAGGCCTTACTACAAAATGTTTTTCTCTCACTGCTGCCATTGCCATCACAGAACTGAATTAGTTCAGTTAACTAGATGCAGAGCAGCAGTTTTAGAGGCCTGTTCTAATAGCTACTTTCTTTTTCTAAATGTTCCTGTACAAAATAAACACTGGAAATGAGCAGTTTGCTCTAAGTGAAATGGAACAGGAAAGTGACATTTTAGCAGCACTTGCTGGCAGCCTTACAAGAGTACTTGTGGGCAGTAATATAGCTCCAGATATAGTTGATTGTAGCTCAATAAATATGTTGTCTTTGGTAATCAGAGTACTTAAGTTTCCACTGGTTTTAGTGCATCAGCTTTCGCGTAAAAGAATGTCTGTGGGCTTTCCAAGCACAACTATTACTAATTATTAAAATAGTTACCTTACTGATTTTGTAGCAATGTGCACGCAATATTCAGAAAAAGAATATCACCATGATCTTTTGGATATTTGCCAGGGCTGTGTGCTGAGCAGCTTTAAACCAGGACACATCATGAGGATTTTCTTCATTTTGGAAACATGGTGGACTAATAAATTCTTTGCTTGTTTACAGGGATATATTGGCCCTGTTGGTCAAGAAGGCATAACAGGCCCAACTGGCAGGCCTGTAAGTTTCCCTTCTCTTTTGCATAACTTGGTTAATTCACCTACTCTTATTTTTAGTAATCTGTTTTGCAACTAGCAACCTTCTCATTTTTCTATTTGCAAATAGTAACTAGCAGGACCATCTTCATGTTATACCATGTTGGTAAGCAAACATATGCAACTCCAGCATTTGTAATACAAGAAAATAATGACAAAAAACAATGCCAAAAAAGTCATTGCGATGGCTTTCTGTGTAAGTGCAGTGTACAGAGGGCATGCCTACAGGGGCAATGGGTGAGTCGAGGTGTAAAACAGCAATAGTAACTACCACCTGGATATTCTTTCTCAACCTTAGGTCTGAGACATATCTAGAGAGTACCCACACTTGGTTTCAATGTAGTTTATTTTTATGTAATTGGGCTGAACTGTCCAGAGTGCCCCTCTAGACACACTGGCAGTGCCCACAAGTCCTTGTTGGGGTGTTTCAGGTGCTGGCAAGGTCCCTGTTACAACTCAAATGTCTTCTTGGCCTTTCTGACAAACTTCAATGCACCCTGGGTTCTCTGCAGTGGGAGAGCTCTGCCCTCATCCCTTTTTCCATCCCTTGTCACACTGCCTGTGCCAGAGCAGTATTCTGCAAGGGCACCCTCTGGTTCATGTCTGCAGACTACCCAGCCATGTAAGGTAGTTTTTAGAAGCTCTTTGTACCACCCAAGTTCTTGTGACTGATCAACAAGACTTGGAGTGAATGGGAATGTCTAAAAATTGAAATCATAATCATAAAAATAACAAGAATATCCAATAAAAGTAATAAATAAAAATATTTACCAGTGAAAAAGAAAGGAGAAGAGAAATGTTCCTTCTATAATTAGACTATGTTTTCCACTTGTTGGGAAAAAGACAGTACTCTAAGTGTTGCTGCAGTCTTTTCAGTCCCACTCAGGAGGAAGTCTTTACAGTTGCCTATACTTGTATGAAAGCTTTAAGTAGACTTCATATTGAATGAAATAGTTTGCCATTGTTGTTAAGAAAGCATTACAGTTGAAGATTACTTCTGTGTAGTATGAAATGCTGCCCTCAAGATGCAAAATTCTTCCAGAGAAGAATTGTAAGATTGTTACCATCTTCAGAAACACAGTTTAAGTGCAAAACTAGACAAAAATGCCATGGAAACAGAAAAGAGTGTCTAATCTGACTGTGAGAGGAGAACTAATGGAGTAATATAAACAGATATGTAACCAATGGATTTCTTCAGTGACAGAGTATCGAGTTTTGTTCTCTACTCTTAAGATCATGAAGCACTGATGTATTACAGTGAATCAAATTGTAGAGAATACAGCTAATTGACAGGGAGACCACTGACAGTTAAAATTACTGAAAAAAACCATATTTACGATCCAAGGAAAACAACAGCTTTCCACATACAGGAATTACAGGATGTTTTTCAAGTTTTCTAATCGTACAGGAAAATTTAAAACCCAGAGTTGTAAATACTTCCAGAGATGAGACCGGACTTTTCATGTGAACAGTATAACTCTCATGGATATCAATCTGCTTATTTCTGTCCTAGGCAGCTAGAAAGCATTTTGGATTAACAGTTTCTCTTTTTTACAGGGACCGAGAGGTGAAAAGGGCACAAGGGGTGAAATGGTAAGATGAAACAACTTTTGTGCTTTCATTTTTTTGGCTGTGTAAAAACTATTTCTGTTTTACTCTGAGTGTACTCTTGCATGCTCTGAATGCCAGACAGTCGTGTTTTTCTCCTGGAGAGCGCTGGCCAAGAAAGCTGGTAGCATGAGTCAAAAGTCTGACCTTCTCTTGTTCAAGTTGACTTATGTAGATATGCTCAGTGGGTGTGCACTGTTGTGCAGTATGGCCCCGATCATATAACAGTCACATACTCCAAATCTGTCCCAGTTCAGATCTAAAAGAAAAATCCTTTGTCATATTTGTTGTCAATGCTCCAGTGCCTCACAGCATGCAAACACATGTTCTTACGTCTATATCACCTTGTCTAGAGAGGGAGAAGTTCAGGAGAAGCCTAGAGCTGAGGATGTGTGTCCATGCCGTGTATGCTAGCTGTAGTAGCAGTAGGCAGCATTGATAGGTTATGAAGCTGCTGTCTCTGATTTTTCGGTAAGAATATTACATTAGGTTTTGTACCTTAATAAATGTTGGATTTAATTTAAAAATTGTATTAGAGCTAGAAAAGTCTCCAATTAATAATGGCTATGTGAAAAGCCATTAAATTATCATATTTACACTAAATATGAATACAATGATAGTTGATACCTATGACATTGCTTTAAATGGCAGGTTTATAGTTCTTTTTCCAGTAACTAGCCAATGTGATCTTGTTCCTGTTGCTCTTACCCTGCCTTTCACCCCACCTTACTTAAAATCATTTAGTTTCTCTTGTCTTATTGTATTTTGCTTTTAGCAGCCACCTGTGTGCAATTCCAACCTAACTGCTGTATAAACGTTTTGAAAAATAAATCAGAAATATTCAAAATTGCTTAAAGAATTAAGGCTTGGAACTAAGCTTGCTGTACATGTCTTGGGGAACTTTCCTCTTTGATTCTAATGCTCTTGAGGCAATTGCTATATCAGAATGAGGAAAAGTAGTTTCTTAATTCATGCTGCTATTAACCATCTTAACTGTCTTTTTCTACTGTTGATTCGTAAGAATTGCTGTGACAGCATAGAGCTAAAAATGCTATGCTTAAAAAATAATAATTTAAAAAATCCAAAATGGTGAACAAGAAAAACTCGTTTCCATTATTGGTGCTGGTATTTAAGAAATTATTTCGTAAATATTCATAAATAAGTTCCTAAATTCATCAAGATGAATTAATGTCCTAAGACTGTCTTCAGAAGAAGAATGTTTAATTTTAGGTCATACACAGTGGCATTGGTTTATATTATGTAGCCAAGAAAAGGATTTATTTCCAACTATTTTCAGATACAAAGGAGAGAAAATGATTTTCATCCAACTGTGTATTCTGAGCTTGAATTTATACCTTTAAAATTGATATTGGCATTCTTCCTGGAATCACAAAGATTTTTTGCAGCAGTTCAAGTTTTAGATACAGTTTTTAGTCTGTCAGGGATACAGTGTTCGTTACTAGAAAGAAATGTCCTTTTATGCCCTGAAAAACATGTAATGTAAAATCATGTCTCCTTGTTCCTTGAACTAAAGTTCAGGTCCTGTAGGCTATTTCTGGAGAAAAATTGATAGAGTCAGAAACAGAGTTTGTTGAAAAATTTTAATCAAAATTATTTTTCAATTCAAAATATTCGTGTAACTGTGATTAAAACATTTAGAAAAACATGGAATAGATTTTGGAATATTGTTTCAGAATTCTGACATTCGGTAGAATCATAGCATGGTTTGATTGGAAGAGACCTTAAAGATCACTTAGTTCCAACCCACCTGCAATGGGCAGGGACATCTTCCACTAGCCCAGGTTGCTCAAAGCCCCATCCAACCTGACCTTGAACGCTTCTAGGGACAGGCCATCCACAACTTCTCTGGGCAACCTCTTCCAGTGCCTCACCACCCTCACCATGAAGAATTTCTTCCTAATATCTAATCTAAATCTTCCCTCTTCCAGTTTAAAGCCATTGCCCCTTGTCCTATCCCTACATGCCCTTGTAAAAAGTCTCTTCCCAGCTTTGTCGTAGGCCCCTTTTAGGTACTGGAGGGCTGCTGTAAGGTCTCCCTGGCGCCTTCTCTTCTCCAGGCTGAACAACCCCAACTCTTTCAGCCTGTCTTCACAGGAGAGGTGCTCCAGCCCTCTGATCATCTTCATGGCCCTCCTCTGGACCTGCTCAATCAGGTCCATGCCCTTCTTGTGTTGGGGTCCCCAGAGCTGAAGGCAGTACTGCAGGGGGGGGTCTCACCAGAGCGGAGAAGAGGGGGGAATCCCCTCCCTCCACCTGCTGGTCACGTTTCTTTTGATGCAGCCCAGGATAGGGTTGGTTTTCTGGGCTGCAAGCGCACATTGCTGGATCATGTTGAGCTTCTCGTCCACCAGTACCCCCAAGTCCTTCTCCTCAGGGCTGCTCTCAATCCATTCTCTGCTCAGCCTGTATTTGTGCTTGGGATTGCCCCGACCCATGTGCAGGACCTTGCACTTGGCCTTGTTGAACTTCATGAGTTTTGCACAGGCTCAGCTCTCAGGCCTGTCAAGGTCCCTCTGGATGGCATCCCTTCCCTCCAGCATGTCGACCACACCACACAGCTTGGTGTCATCGGCAAACTTGCTGAGGGTGCAGTCAATCCCACCGTCCATGTCGGTGACACAGATGTTAAACAGCACCGGTCTCAATACTGACCCCTGAGGAACGCCACTCATCACCCATCTCCACTTGGACATGGACCCATTGACCGCAACTCTTTGAGTGCGACCATCCAGCCCATTCCTTATCCACTGAGTGCTCCATCCATCAAATCCATGTCTCTCCAATTTAGAGACAAGGATGTCATGCAGGACAGTGTCAAATGCTTTCCACAAGTCCAGGTAGATGAATTTCTGAAAGTGTGTTTTAATTTTCTTAATTTTTTGTTATTTTATGGCATGTAACGTAATGAATTATGATACAGAGTCATAGGACAATCCAGGTTGTAAGGAACAATCTCAAAACATTTCTAGACCAACTTCCTGTTTAAAAGAGTCAGCTCTGAGATCAGATCACGTTGCTCAGGGCTTTATTCAGCCAAGTCTTGAAAATCTCCAGGGATAGAGATTGGATAATCGCTTTGGGCAATATGTTTCAGTGTGTGACTGTCCTCAAGGTGAAAAAAGATATGATATGATATGGCATAATCTGTAATTTTCTATTATCATCTTTTATCTTAGAGTCAGGGAAAGCTTAACATTAATAATTTTTGTTAAAAATACTTAGTTTCTGGGAAAATTTCAAAAGTCATGGAAAATATGGAAGTCCTTGGGATTGCTCTTGTTTTCAAAGTTAAGCATATATATCATTGCATGTAAAATCAGAGCCTTACAGTATTAGAAAAAGATTGGGAGTTTGGCATTTGAACTTCTGTACTAGCAATCAAATTGGGCAATTGAAGAATTAAAAAGCACACTAAAACTAACTGTTCTATTCTCCACTTTTGTTATTATGAACTGGAATTACACTTTTCTCACTTAAATTCTCATGTGATCAAAGGGTAAATTAAGTAGATTTGTAAAGGTAATCCTGTACATTCCAGTAAAACATTTAGCAATTAACTTAATCCATGAAAAGTGTAATTTAACCTTATTTTGCTGCTCTGCAACAGAAAGAACATTTATAACATCTCTACAGGATTTTCAACACACTATGCAATTTCGTTATCTTTTAAAGGCTTGTAAAGGTAATTGATATAGCCTTCTGAAGTTTTAATGCGCCTAGGAAATGTAATATCCCCAAAAGTAGTTCGCTATAGTTAACGAATAGCGTTCAATATTTACCTTTTTTTTGACATGGGTTTTATTGGCAAGGAGACAGTGAATCAAGACAAATCACATTCTTCTTTTGCAAAATACCTTAAATTCATTTGGAACAGTGCAGGTTTTGATATTTAAAATATTCAGTTCTATCTCAGAAACCACTGAAAATTTGAACTGTTCTTGTCCTAAGACTTTTTAAGTCTTAAAATTGTGACACGTGCCAAGAACATAGAATATTAACTGAAGCATTCAGTCATCTGAAAAATCCACTGGAATGTCTAAATCTCAGCACTCAGAACAAGGGTATCTATTCATCAGAGAGCAGTGGTTACTTAGGGAAAAACTGTTGAAGACTTTGTGCCTTGCCTTGACTTGGTATTTGCATAATCAAATCCTGAACCAAGACAAACAAATATATTCTTACACTGTCAAATTCATTTCTCAAGTTTCTTTTTCACACTTTCATTTCACTTCAGCAAGCATGATCAGACAGTCTAGTAATACATCCACATGGGATTGAAGATATCCTGCAGCAGTCTCACAGCACCTGAGTTGCTGATCTGATTAATTAAATGGGGAGGTCAGCCTTCTCTGCTGGCATACAACAGTGTAGCTCTGTGAAACCCAGTTGATTTGCAACGTCTTAGGGACTAACCCAAAACAGTGAATGTCATCTCTGCAAGCTCATCTCTCATCAGTTTTGTAATAAGGAATAACAACGATAATATTTCATGCCTATTTAATAGTAATAGATTTCAAAGAAAAGTCAAGCTGAGCAATAATCAAACTCAGAAGAGCAAAAGGAAGCTAGGTACTTGCCACACAACCCACAGGGTTTTCAATACTACTCTATATACTAAAATGACATATTCTTTGATTTCCATTTCCCAACATTAATGTATGTATAAAATATGAGTAAATATTTACCTAAAAGATGGCTTAGAGTCCCTTCTATAAGTGTAAGTGGATGAAGCGTAAATAAACAGGGTCAGGATGTATCAGTTGAAAAGCTGACAATATTTACAGTCCCTAGAGCTTACACCATTAAGGTCGTCTTAGTTAAGTATCAGAAGACCATCTCTCTAAACACCCAGAAATAGCTTCAGTTTTGATTCTCCCCTGTTCTCCAAAGACCACGTGTAAAACATGGGTCTTGGCCTCAAAGCCATTTGCAGTCCCTCAACACAGCCTTGTTGGTATAGATCTGGTGCTAGGAATTACATGATGGCCCCCACTTTTCACACCCTGAGCACTTGAGCCCCTCTGGCATGGCCAGGGCAGGTGATGTGCAGGCACTGTAACTTGTGCAGCTGTGGAGGTCATTGTAACCCCTGACAGATGCATTCCGCAGTAGCTACCATGTGCCCTGCCTTACAAATATGTCTAGAGATAGTAAGAAATGCAACTGGTATTCTCCTAAGAACTGATAAATTTGGAGCCTCAGTGAATTAAGTAACTCACTTCTATCTGCTTTCAGATCCTTTTTTAAATATATGTGAAGTAATGTTAGATTGGATCTGGCCTTTCTTTAACCATTTCCAGCTGCCCTTGCTGGTGGCAGCTTGAAGCACAAGTTCAGCAGTTGCAGCATGCAGTGACACTCGCACAGATCTTGCTGTGAGATTTCACAGCAGGAATACTTTTTATTACTACATTAAGAGATTTACAACTTCATACCTCTGTGACTAGATCGGTTTTGCAATATTTGTCAGTATGACTATGTCAGATAAGATTATTTCTCTTTTGGCAGAGACTTAGTACTAGTCTGGCCATACTGGTGTAAGAAGGCTTTTACTGGAACAGCTTATTGTGCTTGAATAACTGGTTCAAGCAGCGCTGGCTAAAGAATGTTTTGCTTAAATTAACTTAGTTATGTTATAAGGTTTTACTAATACATGGTGCAGGTCTGGCCTCTGCCTTTCATTCCTTCTTTTCTTTTGCTCATATTAAGGCACTGCCACCTTTTCTTTTCCTTGTCATTGTTCTTGCTATTGTTTATGCTACAGCAGCTCCTAGAGGCTTTGAGTATATAGACTGAAGAAGAGAATCTAACAGAGACACAAGTATCACTACATATTAACAAATATTCATAATCATTCCATCTTAATGTGAATAGTTGCTCAAAGAAATGATAATTCAGATGGGGTTATTGTGTTTGGGACGGTCCATGTCCAACCCTAAGGCAAGCCTAAAACTTAGATTTAAGAGTATGTGCATTGTAGGCACTATAAGCTAGGGAAAAGCAGCTGTTCCTTCTCCTCCTCTCCTCACTACTGCATCATCCTACACAGTAAATTGATACCACTTATGATGAGGAAATAAGTGCATAACTTCTTGAATATGAAGGAAGCCTGCAATATCACTGTTAAATAATGAACATAACATGTTGTGGCTGAAAATTGACACTGCTAATAAGCAGAGCTATTAAATGCCTAGCAGATACTCATAAAGCAGATCAGTTAGTTTTTTACAGCTACCCATAATGTTATTTACAATGCTTTTATGATCATTCATTCCTTGTAGTAATTGTATTGGCAACATGCATATAATGCTGGCACAATGCATAGTATGTTTTATGTTAATGCTTTGTATGACTTCTAATGTTCCCTTAATATCAAAAATAATTGGATAAGCAAGTAACCAGACAACCCAACAGTTCTAACAGGAATATTCACACTTTAACAGAGGATGGTACTTTAACAATAGTAACTAAAAAAATCTACGTGTTTACCAAAACCAGTATCACATCTTCTTCATTGTATGCATTATGGCATTTTGTAGTTTGAAAAATACATAAATGTAAAAGCAGACGTTCATCTATAGCTATTGCATTTTATCTCCATTTCTTCTAGGGGCCTCAGGGACCTCAGGGCCAGCCAGGGCTGCCTGTAAGTGCATAAAGAAACATGCCGTATTTTTCTGTTGTGTTTGCATTATATAAACGTGTGAAGCACCTAATATCTGGTTTCTTCCATTTTCCAGGGACCACCCGGACCACCAGGACCAAGAGTAAGTTCTGTAACTAACAACCCTAACCTACAATACAGTGCTTCCTTGAAAGTGAAAATAGCAGGATCCTCTTCAAATGCATTGCTAGTTCCATCACTGCACACCTTCCATCAGTACAGTAACACTTTTTTCAGCCTTCCGTCTTACACTGTCAGTTCTGTTCTGCCACGCTGTTGAGCCCTCAACAAGCAACGCTTGTGGACATACTCATACTTTTGACATAGGTTAATGCTGTCACACTCTGAAAGGTTTTTCTCCTGTTCTGTATTTGAACAGTCTGAAAGATAGCAACAGAAAATTTTGTACTATCTCTGGCCCAGGTGTTCTCCCTGTGTATATACATACAGAGAGATTTAGTTTAAGGGTTGCGCCAGTTAGGATAGACTCAATATCTGAAGTGTCCTCGAGATGTAATTATACATGTAATCTGAGAACAAATTACAAGAACTAGATGTTTGTGTGGGTAACTTAATTCTTAAAAAATAAACAAACCTGTTGTCTGGGTCTGGTATATACATCACACAAAGTGCAGAGAATGAAGATATGCAAGAAGCGGGCTTCCTCCTTCAGAGGCTAGTTTGTCTACCTTGGTATTTGTTCATGCATCATGAAGACTACTTTAATTTATCAACTGCTGATGGCCAATTGAGATACTCTTTGTGTGGTTCTCTGTAAAGGAAGAACAGCTTTTCACGCTTACCTGGATTGATTTTCTTGAGTACAGAAATTAAATGGCTGGGAGGAGTAAGTTGGGACATTAGTCTGTACAACTATGATAGTATCTTTTTTCCAGGTTCCAGGACTATGGTCATTAAATTGGGTATGGGGCTATTAATAAAAATCAAATATGCTTTTTCTGTATGCGTACTTGAATTCTTTGGAAGTAGAAGGGAGGATCCTATTTTAAAAGTAAGTGTTTACAGTGAATTATTTTCTAAAATGAGAAAATAACTAAGCTATCATGTATGTTGCTACAGTGCTCAAAGAATTTACCACCTGCATTTTAGAATATTCCTGTTCATCTTTCTTTATTCTGAAATATCTTTTTTTCAGAAGCAAGTGGACATCAGTGCTGCTGTTCAAGCTTTGATTGAGTCAAATGCTGCACTGCAGATGGAGGTAATATATTTCAATGTATTTACATTGTCATACAGGATATGCAATTATAATTTTATTTTTTGAGGACAACAAGGGTGCTTTACAAAGACTAAATTTAAAATGAATGATGGATAGCACGTAATTACTGTAGAATGTAATTAAACGTGCTAGGATTTATAGGATACCATTGAAATTAAGTTAAGAAAAACAGCAGCATTTCTACCTTTTTCTCATGATTGGCAATAATGGAAATTTACTGACTATCACACATAGCAGACTGTATCTGTTCAGTCACAGATAATGATAGTGGCATTTAGGCCTTGATCCAAAAAATACTGACATATATGCAAGTGTGTGGTCGTATTGATTGCAAGAAAATTCCTTACATTGATGACATCAAATACATTTGCATATATTTTCTAGGTTAAGCCTAAGAGTAGATTTCACTGTTCAAAATCTGAAACCGCTAAGTATATTTTAAAAATACACTAATTTTTAAATTTTTTTCTTTTTTTTCCCCTGTATCCACATTTTTATGTCAACATGTCATAATGACGTATTTGCATGATCTTAACCTGCCTCTAACTTCACTGCTCTGATAATTTTAATAAAATGTACTAATTTGTTTATTGGAATATGTTATTCTTACTCTGTTTTATATGGCTGATTGTATGCATTATAAATACTTTGCTTCTGTCTGGCTATTCAATGGCCATTTGACTTTTACTGCGTTGTTGCGATACTTCTTTGTGGTAACACATTTGCTAATGGCCCTTGGCAGAAATACCAGAATACTGAAGTAACTTTACTAGATCACAGTACAGAGATATTCAAAACGCTGCACTACCTTAGCAATTTGCTGCACAGCATCAAGAACCCTCTTGGCACACGGGATAACCCAGCACGCATCTGCAGGGATTTGCTTAACTGTGAACGTAAAGTGTCAGATGGTAAGTGTCCACTTTCATTAAAGCTTGAACACAACTAGGCTTTGAAATGTGTTGCTTCCAGATGTTACTTTCTACATCAAAACTCTAATGTGTAGATTTTTTACTGTATTCTGTTGCAGTGTGCCTGTCACAGCTATCTTTATTTTATCTCTATTTCAGATAAAATTTCTGAATTTTAAAAATGAAAGTATGTAGCTATCGTATATATCTATAATCTGTCTCTTATATCTATAAGTAAGCAAAAATGTCCAGAAAATTTGAAACTGAATCCAATTTTGTGATTAAAAGTTTCCCAAGTGTTCATAGCTAATCTTGCAATGAATTTTGTGTGCAACAGATTCTAGATAATTAATGAGAAAATTGTGGACAATACAATAGCACTGTCAGGTACACTTATAGGTGTTGTATCCCAGAAGATCCCAAATCAAATAAAAAATAATTATTTAAACCTGTAATGTCAATACTGTGACATAATTCAGTTTCTGAGTGGCTAATAAAATAACAAATACTGTAAATATCCCTATTATCGAGGATTAGCATTAACAAGCTAAGGAGGAAATAGGAAATTAAGTTAGAGGTTACAGGGAAATCACTGTTCTATGGCATATATGAAGACAGATCAATTCTTTAAGGCTCTAGCAGAGATGAGCCTAACTCTTACTAGAACTGTGCTCTCCTAAATAAATCTCAGTCCTTTAGGCCACGGAGATCACTGACACAGTCCTCCACTTCAGAGGATTACACACACCCATATAAATTGTAGAGTATAGGCTCACCTATATTTAACCATGAATTAAGGGCAGCTGAATCCTGATGCAATTTGCATGTGTCCTATTTCTTTTATTGGACCAAAATCCATAGATTCACAATGGCAAATATTCCTTAATACCATCACTAGGATATGTCATGTAGAAGTGTCTGATGGGAGAAAGATAGTGGAGAATGAAAGGGTCTTCAAGATGCTGTGAGAGCAAGAGAATTTAGATCGATATTTTACATCCCTGAATACATTCTCTGTATAAAGCCAAGCCTGAAGAAAAACAGTTTAAGTTTTAATACAGAAAGAGCAGCCTGGAAATACAGCTTGTTCTCACTATTTAGCTGTAGAAAGAGAAAACATTTTTGAAACTGTGACAGTATTCAGAACTCATTGTATATGTAATCAGAATTGAATGGTTATGATAATTTTGCTCAGTATCTGTTATTAGTAGAATTATAATAGTGAAAAGACTTTCATGTTCCTTTTCTTTCATTTCCTAGTGAAGCTATGTTGATACTATATCTAATACTTACCAAAAAGTATGAATATTTTAGCAAATTGTTTAGTAACAATTATATTTTGGGTTTATTTTCCATCTGGGGTTATATACTAATAGGAAAGTACTGGATTGACCCAAATATTGGATGTCCTTCTGATGCCATTGAAGTTTTCTGCAACTTCACTGCTGGTGGTCAGACATGTTTAATGCCGCTGTCTGTGACAAAGGTATGCATTGCTTCCAGAGAGACTGTATCTGTGCTAGAACTCTGAACAAATGAATGCTTATTTACTTAACTCATTAAGAGATGTTAGATTTCAGGAGGTTTTTAACGTGTGCCTTTGTGGAAGGACATGTTACATTTTCTGTTATAGAAGTTACAGACTTTCTGGAGACAATATATTTTAGTGTAACTCTCACTTTGTTCATTTACTCACCTTCCATGCTGATAGAATTATTTTGGTTTGCTTTATACTTTTCTATACAAGGCATAAAAATAAGCCTGAAATGCTTCTAAGCTGCGTTAGTAACTCATCACTCGGGGCAGTTAAGCGTAGAGATGCTGAGATCATTGTAATGGGAAGGAAGAAAATTATGAATACTTTTCAACACTTAGCTACTTTTAAATGCCATTAGGCAGGGACTGGTTTCCTTTATATCATTAGTCCATGCTCCTCTTTACACGTCGTCCTTAAACTCTTGGGAATAGAAATTTTATATTTGTGGAGTTTTGCATATATGTTGTAGTCATTGAAAAGCATCAGAAATACCAGAAAGTTTCCATACGGGTTCCTACATTTGGAAGATCCCTGAATATGATCTAGTCTTGGAGAAATTCTTGTTGAGTAATGACTAACTGTATTTTCTGTCTAAAATCAGAGTATGCTTATGAATTTTTTGATTTTTAATGGGATGTAGGTATTGCCGAAACCTGTGGTCTAAAAAGACTGAACAGCACAATGACATGGCTGCAGTTAAAACACTGCTGCTGATAATATCTTTGCTTGAATCACAAAATCATTTGTTTCAGTTTCCTTATTTAAAAATAGTGCTTTCTGCCCAGCTGTGTTTCAACAATGTTGTAAGCATTCACAAATGTTTAAATTTAAGCTTTGAAAATGTCTTATGAAAGTTTCTGTTTATAGTAATCACTATGATAGAACCTAACAGCTCTCCTGAAAAATATAAATTGTGCTCCTGGCATTGATCCCAATGTATAAACACCTATACATGCTCCCATGCCTGAATACCACAAATGTATGTACTTGTCACTTTGCATTGCTGTGGTCATTCAGCATAGTTGAGCTGCAAGTCTAATGATGCGTTTCTCTTGGAACTTAGCTGGAGTTCGGCGTTGGAAAAGTGCAGATGAACTTCCTTCATTTACTGAGCTCAGAAGCAACCCACAGCATCACAGTTCATTGTCTGAACACACCAATGTGGGGATTAAATAAAGCAGGTGGCCAGAAAACATCTGTTAGCTTCAGAGGATGGAATGGTCAAATGTTTAAAGCAAATACACTACTTGAACCGAAGGTGCTTATGGATGAATGCATGGTAAATACTTTTTAGCACTAGCATAATTAAAACCATAATAGAGTTACCTTTTAGACATTACTAACTTTCTGCAAATAAATAACAATAATTTAGATTCACATCCCTTGAAGCTTACTTCTTACCTCGTTCTTTTTACGTCTCTATATGCCAACCTTTTGATACTGAATTCAACATCCATCCAAACATAGAAGCAATTGCAGTAATACAGGGTATCTATACTTGCTGTTTGCGTTGTGTGTCATATATTTCAATACTCTGCTAAGACACTGGAGAGCGATCAGAACAGAAATAAGGAGGTCCTCCAGGGAACTTTAGGAACAGTTACTCTTAAAATGAAAATTCAGGCTTCAGTAAGAGTTCTGTTGAAGTTATCTAGCACAAAATCTCAGGTTCAAACAGGCTGGAAATTATTTTTTGGACAACTAAATATCTTTACATTCATTGACTGAGTCAATTGTTTGGTTATTTAATAAAATCGTGATGATTGGAAATGGACTCCATGGCTAACTAAAATATTAAATCATATTTGTATTTAGGAAAAATTGAAAGAGCTTATTAATTTTCTAATGCTTATTAGATTACTCCACTCACCAAGATGTGAGCCATTTGGTAAATGTCTTGGTACACTATGAAATACAGCAGCCAAACACCTTACACTTTTCACTATTTTAAGCTCTACTTTCATTTACAGTAATGAAAGATGTGACACTGGTTCCATATCGATACAGAGGTGTCAAGTGAGATTTTTAATCTCAAGACAGAAAGCGGTTTTATTGAGGCACTTCAAAGCTGTTATGCTTCCAACCTTTATCAGCACACACTAATGAGATGCTCTAGCCTGTGTCACACAGATAAGGTATGGCCATTGAAGCCCCTTCTACCCACATCCCAGTCTGTTTGGGACCATTTTAAACCCTGAGAAAACTTAAGGCATGCAGCCTCGGACAATGTTATAATGTTATTTTATAATTTTTGAGGTATCAGTTTTTTACTGAGATTTTTAAAGAATTAGAATAAACAATGCAAAGTTCATGGCAAAAATGCAGCTCTTATTCCCCATTATTATTCTTCAGGGGCATACAAAGTCATTCCAGTGTCTGTAGAGTTCATAAGCTGAGACCTACTGTTCAGATTTGGAGGTGAATTTGGCAAGAGATCTAAGAGTCTGTATGAGCCCAGGACTGCTTGCAAAGTGACAGGTGCTCTATTCTGAGCCATGTTGCACTGTGTCTGCATCCGCACCAGCGGGATTCCAGACTGGGCTTTTTTACAGTTACAGTTTTGCCAGGAGTGTGGTATTGCATAGGAGAAATAGCATTTGTTAAATTACACAGTTTCTTTAGGAACTGCTGGGAGAAGAAATGTTTCTGTACACTTCCCCTCCTCCTTTCACTCTCTAAGCACATTTTCCATTTGTGTTTTGAAGGTGATCTTTGATATGAATCTAATATTTTGCTTCTGTGTGTTGCAGATGGAAGATGGCAGCTGGCACAAGACACAGTTCTTTTTTCACACTCAGGACACTAATCAGCTTCCAGTTGTTCAAGTTAACACACTTCCTCATCTCAAACCAGGACAACAGCACTTCATAGAAAGTGGTTCAGTGTGCTTCCTTTAATGTTTCTGTCCTGGGTTTTTTTGCATCAACATGGAATTGCTGCATAGATTGAATGCAAAAGTAATGATCTATTACAGGAAAAATTACTGGGAAACTGAAGAGTCATTTTAAACAGTGTTGGTTAAAGAACCTCAGGAAGAAAAAGACTTCCTCCTAAGGAGAAATGGCATTGAAAAAGAAAAGAAAGAATGAAATTTTCGTAAAGTATTTAAAAAAAATTTGTTGGTACTTTCTTGCATAACTTCCTGAAACCAAGTATCTGAACATGGAATTTTTCAGGACCTCTAATGTTCTTAGCAATCTCTTTAACAGCACTGCAAAAAAAACATCCCGAGGAAAGCTGGAGACCTACAATGCTAAGGAGCAATACTGGCTAATGCTCCTAAATGTGCAATAGCTTATATATGAAAAGTGAATTATGCCACAGTACAATATGTCTTCTTTTCTTAAACATTGTTTTATTATAGTCCTTTGTGGACACATACATCTTAACAGATGGCACACTACCTCTTTTGTGTTTCCTGTCTATGTTGCCTTGGTGCTCTTCATAACACAAGGTGCTTGTGGCCTTAGCAGAAATCGAGTCTCTTTTTATCTTTCAGACTGTATGTGCTGGTTACATCAGGATACTTTTCTGTTGTAAAGGTACTTATTTTAAATTGTTGGTCACATCATTCACTACAATGAAAACGTTATTTATGTAGATTTCTTGTTTAAAATATTTTTGCATACTGTTGTGGAAATGGTATATGAGACAGCACACTGTATATGATGCATATAGTCAGAACAGTTAGCTTTACAGCCATTGTAAAAATTGTTGTAGAAGAGCTACCTACAGTAGTTTTGAGTTTTAGATTCTGTACTTCAGTTAACATTTCTAATGCCAAAGGCATCTTAAGAAGATATATTGTGTATATATTTTGTGACTTGTGAAAAAAAATCTACTACAGCATGTCTTCTGAACGGCTGCTGTTAAATTATAATCAGCATTTCATCAGCCTAGAAATTCCATTTTTTGCAAAGCTATTAGATAACTCTGGGTTTTTTAAAATTAAGCCTAAAATGTTCAGCCATCTTTTTTTTGTTAAAAAAGAACAATTTTACCATTAGGAAAAGCACTCTTTATAATGATATGCCTCTATTATGAATCCAAAGTGTGATCAGTAGTACATGGCAATGTGATATCAGACTATACTGGGGAGCAGGGGAGCATTCGAACAACTTGTTTAACTGTCTTGATCCACAGGAAACCACAATTACCAAAGTATAATAAAATAAGCTTCCAAGCTATCTGTTTGTCTTTTATTCTTCTGTTTCGTATTGTAAAGGTCATTCTTAGTAACGATAATTCTCTGGAAAGGTACTTGTTAGGTGGCAGTGCCTCTTTTAGCAAGGGGAAATGCACGTGCTTCGTGCCATGGAGTACTGTGAGAGTGACAGTGTTTATTTTTACAAGGTAACGTACATGTACATCCCATTTTACATTTTATATCAAAGCATCAGTTTTGTTCCCTTTGAGAAAATCTGAGAAAACTAAAGACAAAGCAAGATTACACAGTGATGATAAAGGTTAGAGAAAACATCTCACTTTTTGCATTTTCAAGATCATTACACTCTGACAGCATGACTTGACATTTGCTCTTTGTTTGGCTGTGGACCTGATGTTGTGACAAATGGATTTTTTTTTTTGGTAAGAATGTCATCTTTTAGAAAATGTTCTGCTTCATGTATATTTTTATTAGTCTCATTGACAGCATCACTTGACATTTGCTGTTTGTTTGGCTGCGGACCTGATGTTGTGACAAATGGATTATTTTTTTTTGGTAAGAATGTCATCTTTTAGAAAATGTTCTGCTTCATGTATATTTTTATTAGTCTCATTGCCTATTTTTGGAAATTCTTTATAGCCTGTATTTATGGTTTATATTAGCATATCTCAGAAATTAACCTATTTTAAAAACAAAGAGCTTAAAGTATTATAAGGCTGCTCAGATGTAAATATGTGCCTTTCTGTAACTGAGGCAAAAATGCCCATCCCATGCAGACAGCGCAGTGAACTTGTGCAGCGGGACACTGACAGATAATGGTAGTGTACCATGATGCTTGACTTGGAGGTTGCCAGAAACATTTCGCTGAAAGCATGCTGTTTCACAGTCTACTTGTATACGCTGCGGTGTGTGTTTTGGAAAGCCTCTTGTATTCAGACATCTTTACCGAAGCTCCTGAAGGCATTCGCAGGAGATCTCGTACAATTTTGTCCCACAATGTTAACAAGTACCTGTACTCTGCAATTAATTTTTTTATGGTTTCTGAGGTGGTCGCCTACTTTGTTAACCTTAATTTTAGAGCAAGCCCTGAGCTAGATTGCAAGCGTCCTTCATCAGAATC
>NW_009617093.1:0-6262 GCF_000690535.1 Cariama cristata
TTGGTGTAATGGTCACTGTCCTGGCTGGCTGGAGGTTGCTGTGCTAATAGTAGTCGCTCCAAGGACCTTCCGAGTTACTGGACGATGAGATGTGGCTAAAGGTGCGAGGATAATAGAGCCGCTTTCTTTATTGGTGCTCTATAGGGGCAATGGAGCTACTAAGTTTGTTTGCACGTCTTTGAAAACTCTGTACAAGAGCGTATGGTAGTGTTGCATGAGGTAGGCTAGGAGGGTGTGTTCAGGGCCCCCTGGGAGAAACAAGCCTCTCTTCTGGTACATTTCTGCCTCTTCAGGTGGAATAAGGACGTCCTGGGGTGAGACGATAACATAAGGGAACAGCTAAAAAAGAGAGTTTTAGTCCTGAAGTGTGGAGGAAAGTGGGGAAACACTGGCATGTGTGGGACTTGCCTGAGACCAAAGCAGTGATTTAGGCTGGTAATCTTAACAGCCCTGCGGGTGGATGTGATGAGGCAGGCCAGGTGTTAGAAAAGCCAGAAAGCAAGCTGAAGTAACGGAGAACAAGAAAAGCTTGAGGGAGAATTCAGGAGTATGAAGAGAAAGATAAAGTTTTGGAGAAGGCAGTGTGATATTTGAATGAAGTATTGAAGAAGGTTTACATTGTGAACAAAGTACAGGTTAAATTACTGTGAAGAGTTTGAACTTTGAAAGAGGAAGAGGGGTTTGGGAGGCCATGAGAAATTATTTTTCTTCATAAGGGTGTCTGAATGGAATTGTGCTGAAAGCATGGGTGATACAGTCTCAGGGAATGACCAAGAGCAGATATTTAGGGAAGGCTTATGAGGGGTTAATTTTGATAATGCTATGGAAGTTTTCTCCTCTCTTCTTTAAATACTTACCTAATGATGTCTGTGGTCCTGTTTGGTTTTCTGACTGCCTTGTTTCAGATTGCAGCAAGGAGCTATGTGGACAATTAATGGAGGAGTACTGTATTAAGTTATTAGCTGGTGTGAGAACCTTCTGTTTAATCCAGATCATTTAAGCTCCTTCAAAGTCTTTTATCTAATATGGTTCAATATATTAAGTAGATTTTGAAGCATACTTCTATTTTTAAGCTATCAGACTATTTTAGTGTTCGTCTCAGTTTGTCAAAGGCTAGTGTTAGGCTATCCAGCTGGCAAAGCCAGGTACAGTACTTTGAATTGCTGTCTTATTTTTTGCCATGGTTTGTTGGCTTGCCTCCCAAATTGTCTTGACATTCATGACATATTGGCAGTATTGTCACAAGCACTTTAGTTTTGCATCTGTGATGCAAATTCCACAAAAAATGCTTTGAACAAGATGTCCTGTTTTTGAAAGGAACAAGGAAGCAGGAATACCATCCTTTCTTTCTCATACCCCAAATAAACAGAAGTACTCCCTTAGTGGGAAAAACACGCGTGTCAGGTTCACGGTTGGTTTTGTTCTTCCTCCTCTTTTTTCCAAGAGTGGTTTAAGAGAACGATCGTGCTAATTATAAAGGCAATTATAAATACTGGCACTAAGCAGCTATGGATAATTAAGCCTTAGAGCCCAGCTTTATATTCCGTTTTACGATACATTTATCAGTCTCTTTACAGCATTATAGCTATATATATGTATGAAGCTTGCCTGACACTCCTCTTGAGAAATGTAGTTATTGGTAATCATACAAGCAAGAAAAGTTTGTATTTGAAATATAATACGAGAATTTATTATGGCAAGCATGCAAGCACTTAAGGTTTTAGTTTTGTGGGGAAGGAAAGCTTGTCTTTTGGTTTTGAAAGGCATCAGCACTACCACAACTTAAGTGCTTAATAATGGATCTTAGTGCTGTGTTTTTGAGATTTCCTTTTTTATGGTGAGGAGAGAGAACAGTGTATGTGAAATAACATGAATGCCTCTAGACTTTCCCCACCCCCTTGTTTTCTGAAGGAGTTAGGCTGGCAAATCTGAGATTAACAAGGTATCCTGGTTTTGGCTGGGATAGAATTGATGTTCTTCCTCGTAGCTGGTACAGTGCTGTGTTTTGGATTTAGTATGAGAATAATGTTGATAACACACTGAGGTTTTAGTTGTTGCTCAGTAGTGCTTACTCTAGGTCAAGGACTTTTCGGTTTCCCGTGCTTTGCCAACAAGGAGGTGCACTAGGAGCTGGGAGGGAGCACAGCCAGGACAGCTGACCCCAACTAGCCAAAGGGATATTCCATACCATAGAGCGTCATGCCCAGTATAGAAACTGGGGGAGTTGGCTGGGAGGTGCCAATTACTGCTCGGGGACAGGCTGGGCATTGGTCAGTGAGTGATGAGCAACTGTATTGAGCATCACTTATTTGTTTGGGTGTTTTCCCTTGAATTTTATTCCTCTCTCTCTTTGTTATCTCCCTTTTCATTACTATTATTAACTTTATTTCAATTATTAAACTGTTTTGATCTCAGCCCATGGGTCTTACCTTTTTCTGATTATCCTCCCCATCCCACTGGGCCAGGGGGGACGGAGTGAGCGAGTGGCTGCATGGTACTTAGTTGCTGACTGGACTTAAATCACGACATGAGGCAAAATGATTTACACATGACTGTGCTGTATTTTTCCTGGTTTGCTGGGCAGCTAGTGTTGCTTTATTAACTGTTCTTCAGAGAAGCTGCTAATAGTATATGAGCTGACATTTTTGGAACTGATCCAGTCATCCTTGAGCATGCAGAGTTGTTGCAGAAGTAAAATATTCACGGTGGAATGGTAAGTGGGAGTTCTGGGTATATATATAATGCATGAACGTAAGGGAATGGTTCCTGCGAGAAGGGAATTTCAGTTCTTTGTTCAGTCTTCAGTGACTTCTCATCACTTGTCGTTTTTAATTCTAAACAATGCATGCCTTTATTTCCTGCTTTCTTGTGTCTTGGAAATTCTATTTGCTGTTGCTGCAATTTAAAATGGATGAATTTCATGGTGCTTTTCATGGTGCTTTGTGGATCTTAAGTGTTAGTAGATTTGTTGACTGTGGAACAGATTGTTGACGCTAGTTTCTTTGGTCCGCTTGAGGAACATAATTTTTCTGCAGTGTGATAATAAAATCCAGGGATTTTAATTCAAGTGTCCCCAGATCTGTAGGAACTTTAACCTGCAAATCATTATATGCCAGTTTAGAGTATGTTTCATTTAGAAAGCTTGCTTTTTTACATAATTGTTAATACTCTGTACTTAGATTTCTGTAATATCCACTCAGTTATGAAATAAGTAATTTGCTGCAGGCAATTTGGCAGATTAATTGTAGAGTCAGGAAGAGAATCTCTTGATCAAGACTACTGGGAAACATCTACCCAAAGATAGCATCTTTGTGTCTGCTGTTTTGGGTTTTTTGTTTGTTATAGATTTCACCCACATCAAAAATAATAATCTTTGAAACATAACAGTATCAGCTGCTGTGATAGCATAGTGATATGGATTTTAATAACAGAATATCTTAGAAATGTTACCAGTGCCATTGTTTTGTTTCACTCAGTAGTTTACTTACTGGTTTTAGCAAAAGAAAACTTGGTTTAATTAATAGTTCTCTGTAGTGTTTTACCTATTTTTCATCATCATAGTTTACAGCTTGGAAACTGTTTTTCTAAGAAATAAACTGTATTAAACATGACCAGGCTCACATTAGTGTGGGGTGTATCACTTTGTTTTCCCCCTGTAACTGATTCTGACTTGGTTTACTAAATTCAACTTAACTTGCCAGAGACCTGGCTTTCAGAAGGAGCTATGCTTTGGATTGTCTTTCTACTCAAGTAATGCTGTGGTTCTTAAAATAAACTGTATATAATACTACTGAGGAGATATAGTATGATAATATTTTATATGGTATCGGAGCTAATTAATTCCTACCAACACAGCATGCACACGTGTGCACACAGAGCCTACTCACGTTCTTGAGACATAAAGGTATGCCAGCAGCTAGTGGTCAAGGAAAGGAAAGTGCAATAATAAAAAAAGACTGTATATCTATTGTGTACCTACAATGGAACTGGGAGAGGTTAAAAGATATAAATTATTACAACTGGTTTGTATGAGGCTGTGTTCCACCTCCTTCCCTTGCTATAGTCATTAACTGCTGGCAATTTACTCTTGGAGGTGTTTGTTGTGTTTCTGGCTGCTTGGGTACTCAGTGTAGATTTCTCTTCACAGATAATCTCTTGGGAATTTCCTGGGTTGACAGCTCCTGGATTCCAATATTAAACAATGGGAGTGTGTTGGACTATTTCTCAGAGAGAAGTAACCCGTTCTATGACCGAACATGTAACAATGAAGTTGTCAAAATGCAGCGGATGACCTTGGACCATTTGAAGTAAGTTGTGATTTGGAAGTGTTTCCTGTGCAGTGTCCTTTGTCCTTCCATCTAGAGGCTTTTGATGGTTGAATGGAAGCATGCTGGAAACCTGTTCCGTGCTTTTTACTCCCACGACTTGCGAGGGAGCCCAGCTTTTTTCATATTTGGATGTCTTCTACTTCCTCTTACACCGTTTCAAGGAGGTGTGAAGCATGAAGGATTCTATGTATGTTCTGAGATTCCAGTAAATCACTTTTTAGGTATTTCTCTGAATTAGAAAAGCTGTCTTCTCTCATCCTCCCAGCTCAACAGAACCTGAGTAATGGTAATGTAGTTAAATGCTTTTTGTATGGTGGATAGGTTTTATGTTAGGGGATACTTTGAGTTCATAAATAGTTTGTGTTTCCATATCTTGCTGGCCCTGTGCCGTAATTAGTACATAATTCCTCCAAAGAGCTGGCTTTTTAGTATGGATAATAAAAGTAGTGAGTGTTGTAAATAAACTGATCGCAGATGGTTGTGTAATGAGATTGCAGCATGCGCAAGTTAACTTTCTTTGCAGTTCCCCATCTGCTGCACTGAGCACAAGTGAGACATTTGAGAACTATTTAAAGACTCCACAGTATGATAGGGAATGTGCAAGCTGAGCTGAAAGTTCATTGGTAAAGTCACTTCTGCTCAGATGTGGTTGCAGAGAGGCTTTCACATGAGGCACACAGATGGTCACATCATACACTGGTCCTTTGTTTCTGTGTTTAAATGACATCTCTGTGATGACAGATTCTTATCTTTCGTGCTATTTATCTGTTTGCTAACATGTTCTACTTAGATGTTGTGTCAGGTTGTTGTAACTCCATTTGTTTATGTAGCTAGGTTTTGATAGCTAGCCTGGGAAATCCTATGCCTTTATTTACTGCATGTTCTATAGAAGAGCTTCCAAAGCATCAGAACTTCATCCCTGTCACTGTTTAAGGCCCTTTACTGCCAGGCCCTGTGGTAGCTCTTCACATCCTACAGATTTTACTTTGAGGAAAATACTTATTCTGGTTGCTTCTTTTTCAGCCAGATGGTTGGAGTGGAGTACATCCTTCTTCATGCTCAAGAGCCCATTCTCTTCATTATCCGAAAGCAGCAAAGGCAATCTCCAACACAAGGTAAGGTCACTCAGTTCTTGTCACTGTTGAGAAGGCCGATTAGTTAGTTGCTTTTGTCTGTTCCTAATTTGTGTTTAAGCACTTCTGGTTCCCATTTTCTGTCTTTATCTTAGATCTAAATAAAAGAGTATGAGGCTTTGTGGTGGGGTGGAGGTATTTTGTCTAGCAGAGTGACCTCTAGTGTGCTAATAGAAGGGATTGCCATCTTGTGGTGAAATGTGAAGAGCGCACTGAGAAAGTGTTGCCCTCGGATATATTTTGCCCTGGGAAACTGATAATAGCATTCATGCCATGTTGTATTTATCTGTTAGGCTATGCGAGAGTTTTCATTTTAATTATTTGAATATAAGGCTAACGATATCCTTGCTTGGGGCTGATGAGCCGAGTTTAATTTGAGCTAGTTATCTGAATGGCTAGTATGTGATTTATTTATTTGTTTTGGAGAACCAAATGATAACACTTATTTTCAAGGACAGGTTGGATGGGGCTTTGAGCAACCTGGTCTAGTGGAAGGTGTCCCTGCCTGTAGCAGGGGAGTTGGGAGTAGATGGTCTTTAAGGTCCCTTCCAACTCAAACCATTCTATGATTCTAACAGTGATTTCCATTAGTTAGGGAGAGGTATCATTCATGCTTCTATTTGTGTCACATCACACTCTTATTCTGCACTATTTGTACCTTCAGCTGTGGATTGGTTATACTGCTGAGTAGGACTTGTTTCATAGAGTCATGCCCATGCCATGGGCAGGGACACCTTCCACCAGACCAGGTTGCTCAAAGCCCCGTCCAACCTGGCATTGGACACTTCCAGGGATGGGAGA
>NW_009617093.1:6468-22387 GCF_000690535.1 Cariama cristata
CCAGGCTGAACAACCCCAACTCTTTCAGCCTGTCCTCATAGGAGAGGTGCTCCAGCCATCGGATCATCTTCATGACTTCCTCTGGACTCCAACAAGTCCATGTCCTTCTTGTGTTGGGGCCCAAGAGCTGAAGGCAGTACTGCAGGGAGGAGTCTCACCAGAGAGGAGTAGAGGGGGAGAATCCCCTTCTTCAACCTGCTGGTCACGCTGCTTTGGATGCCGCCCAGGATATAGTTGGCATTCTGGGCTGCAAGCACGCATTGCTGGGTCATGTTGAGCTTCTCATCAACCAACACCGCCACGTCCTTCTCTTCAGGGCTGCTCTCAATCCATTCTCTGCCTGGCCTGTATTTGTGCTTGGGATTGCCCCGACCCATGTGCAGGACTTTGTGTTTGGCCTTGTTGAACTTCATGAGGTTCACATGGGCCCACCTCTCAAGCCTGTCCAGGTCCCTCTGGATGGCATCCCTTCCCTCCAGCGTGTCGACCACACCACTCAGCTTGGTGCTGTTGGCAAACCTGCTGAGGGTGCACTCCATCCCACTGTCCATGTCCCCGACAAAGACGTTAAACAGCGCCAGTCCTGATACTGACCCCTGAGGAACACCACTCGTTTACTTATTTGGTAACATTTTCCCATTGTGACTGTACAGTTTATGCTAGGTACCTTGATTGAGTCGCATAATTCCCTAGCTCAAATGTTACCCATGTGTTTCATTTTATCATGGTACAAATATTAAGTGTATTTGAGACATGAGAGTGGGGACTGAAAACTAAAATTTAATGAGGTTACAGCTAGTGTTGAGTACTCAGAACTGGTGCAGGCCTGTCTTAGGACTTCTGTGTGTTTTTTTTTTAAAAAATAAATTTATATTTCGATTCTTTAAGCCATGTTTTTGCCCATTTGAAGTGATTTTGGAAAAATCTTTATATCCAATGATTAGGGAGAGTTACCTGTCTAGGAAAGTAGGCTGCACTGGTACAGAGCTGTGAGACAGTAAAGCTGCTGTTCTGTGTCTCGCTCCACTTCTAAGGAAATACTGAGAATCCTCTTTCTTTTGAGGAGAAATGGGTACTGGCTGCAATATGCACCCAGCTCTCTTCATCTGTTAATTTAGGCAGGTATCCAAGCTTCATAAAATGCAAGTACTGGATGAATTGGGTCCTGTCAGTAAAAAGGTTCAGACAGAATGTGTTAATACAGATGGAGGAACAGGAGCAAATGTGTGCGCAGGTAAGATCCTTGGGAATGTGAAGCTGATGGCATCGCTATAGTTTCTCAATTGAAGAATGTTTGGCAGAGTATTACAGAGGCAATTGTGATGTTCGTCTGCGCTGCAGCTCTAATGAACAAGAATTTTTGATCAGTACGTAGAGGTTCAAAATCTGATTTAGCAAATACCTT
Source organism: Cariama cristata (assembly GCF_000690535.1). Taxonomy (NCBI): domain Eukaryota; kingdom Metazoa; phylum Chordata; class Aves; order Cariamiformes; family Cariamidae; genus Cariama; species Cariama cristata. The sequence continues at coordinate 7,874 of NW_009617093.1, forward strand.
TGGTCGGTAGTCTGGTTTTTTGGCAGAATGTTACTAATTTAGAAAGGCATGCTCTTGTGTGTGCTTAGCTGCCTTTGGGCCTGGGGAAATCTAACTGAGAGGACTGTACAAGTTAGAGAAAGCTGAAACCAGGAGAATGAGAACTTATGTTGTGGGTTTCTACTGGTAGCAAAGGCAAGTGGAACTACTTCCAGTGCAGTTCACTTGACTCCTCTTGTGTAGTGCTGAAAACACCAACTCTTGTAAGGTCAATTATTTGTTTGCAGTAGGACAGGACTTAAAGCTGATGCTTTTCTATCTGTAAAGCAGACATTGGGCTTTTTGGGTTTTGTCTTGGTTTTGTTTTGTGGTTTTTTTTTTCCACTTATCAGTCAGTGGCTAAGGTGCAAATAAAACACCTTGAAGGAAAAGGTCAAAAAGAAAATTTGGTGATGAGATGAATATTGCAATTTCTGCTGTTATTACTGAAATTCAGCAATAAATACACTGTCTTCAACTAGAGCTTTAAATTGATCCTGCCTTTTTTTTTTTTCCTCCCCACAGTTATACCATTGGCTGACTACTATATTATTGCTGGAGTGATTTATCAAGCACCTGACTTAGGGTCTGTCATTAACTCCAGAGTTGTAAGTGTTCTGTGCATTTGATGTATACGAGTTTGTATCTGCTTTTACTTTTGGCTGTTCCCCAGGCTGTTTAAATCCCTTCCTCACTGTTTTGAGGAAAGATCTTGTGTAGTATACAGTAACTTAAAATAAACCCCACTGGTTAATATGGTGTGCATCCCACATGGAAAAGAAAGATTCTGGAAGAGCGCAGTATGGTCCAAAAAGTAGGATACATTGTGTAAAGATGAAGGATCAGAATAACTGAAGTTACACAACTGGCGGAACAGCATGAGGTTTGAATAATCAAAAGAAAAATTACATGACAAATACATATGAAATAGTAATTAAATACGTATTCAGTGATGCTTGCTTTGGAATGTTAAGGTAATGCAATATTTCTCTTTAAATGAGGCTTATGTTTTTAAGTTGATGTGGTATTTCTTTTTAAATTGGATACTCGGGTTTGTTTTGATTTCTTCTGTTCTAGTAAACTAGTGCTTTTGCAAGTTTTTCTCCGTCAGTTTAGAAAAGCACTTCAGAAAAGGTCTTGTAAGAGCCTGTTAAAGAGATACATTCTTGGTCCAAAACTAGATGTCCCCAGTTCACTTCCCAGAACAAAAGTGAATATAGAATACTAATTTTAAAGTCCCTGCTTTCAAAAATTTATTCTGTATCTTCTCCTTGAATTCTGAACACTGCCTTTATGTTCTTGTTCTGAAGCTCACTGCAGTGCATGGAATTCAGTCTGCTTTTGAAGAAGCTATGTCCTACTGTCGGTATCACCCGTCCAAGGGCTACTGGTGGCATTTTAAAGATCAAGAAGAACGAGGTATGATTCCTAGTTGGTCTTGTGTACTTTGGGAGAGGGAAGGTAATGTAGGGAGAAGTGTGAGGCAATACACAGTGATGGTGTAGAGATGAGGTTAAGTGTCTGTCTGTCTGCAGGGTAAGTAAGTACTCCCTATCAGGTGGAAGGAATCTTGCTCTTCTGTGCTGCTGGGGATGAACATGGAGGCATGGGTGGGAGATGAAAATAGTGTGCTGTGTGCTGACAAAGTGGGCAACTCTTCAACCCACTGGAGACCAAAGTACGTTTTCAGAAGCCAAACCAGTTTGTCAGGAGGTAAGAATTGCCCTTAATCTGTCTTCCACAAAAAACCCAAAACTGATGTCAAAGGAAAAATGTAGGTGAAGTTTAGAGGAGAGACGAATACCAACTTGTCATGCAACAAAGAGCTGCTAAGAGAGCAGAACTTTTAATACTCTTTCTCTTACATTTTTGTGACTTGCAGAGAAAGCTAAACCAAAAGCCAAGAAGAAAGAAGAACCAAGTTCTATTTTCCAAAGGCAACGGGTAGATGCTTTACTTTTAGACCTAAGACAAAAGTTTCCACCCCGATTTGTTCAGGTATGACACTTAAGCCATAGTATTATTGTAATTTACTTAGAACTTCAGGCAGTCATAAGTACTTGAACAGCTGAAACTGAATGGGAGTTTTGTATGCTTTCTGCAATGGTAACATGGATTAGATAATAAATTTGAAATGGAAGGCTCTGATTGGAATGTAGAATTCCCCTTTGTAATTACAGGAGTCATTAAGACCTTGGCAAAACTATGAGGGTGAATTTTATTATACAAATTCCTTATCTAATCCCAGAGGGTCTGTTCTTGTCAGCTATCAGATTTTGCTGCTGCTTCCAGTTTCCTGCTTTGAGAGCTCAATCAAGCCACCACAGCTATTTTGTTTTAGTTGTTCCATTGTTCTGGAGGCTCATTGATTAGCATGGAAATTCTTGTCATTCTCTGAAGTTGTTGTGATTACCTCTAATTGCCTCTAGTAGCCATTTGTTCCACCAGGTGGTCTTGGGAGCAAAAGAAATGATATATGCAGCATCTCACAAAACTGTTTACTCCTCAGATATGGGAAAGACTGGCTAAGCGCTGACTTTTTGCTTTAGTGCTTTTCAATTGTCAGAGAAAAAACTGGATGTTATAAAATGTTAACTGGACTTTGCTTGGTTTATATTCCTAAATGAATAGTAGGAATGGTTAAGAATTATGACTTTGGTTTCACTGATGTGTGTGTGTGGTTTTTTTTTTTCCTCCCCCACAGCAAAAGCCTGGAGAAAAGCCTATCCCAGGTAAAACTCTAATATTCTCACAAGACTTTAAAAATAGGCACTATATAGCAGTGTCTTCACTTGCCATATAAGTTCCTTGCTGTTGCTACTGAGGTGGTTAGGAATTCTGGCATTGCCTAATTGTGCAAAGTACTAGGTAAGAGCAAAGTACTAGATAAGAGTGACAGCCAGAGTGAAACTGAAAGAATGTGTATTCTACTCCTGCCCTTTCTGTCTGTAAAACTGTATTGCCTGAAGGTTCAAATGCAGGAAATGGTCTTTGAAAGTAGGGGGAGGGTGAAAGGGTGAATGAGAGAACAGTTTAGTCAGTCCAGCATCTTAGTGATTTTTGCATAGTGCTACAAGCTCAAGAAAGCACGTGAAGGCTTTGAGTTGATCGTAAGTAACCTCAGAACAGGAAAAGCATGAACTGTATCTCTTCGGTCTATTCCACTTTTTTACCTGTATAGGTATGAATTTAGTTATTTTTATACCTTTGAAATTCATTTTGCCCCTTTGACATCAACCATATTTTTATAAGTACTCTGAACAGTACTTTAGGAATAAAAATTGGAGGTTTAACTTTCTTTTGCTGTTACTTAAGTGGATCAAATCAAGAAGGAACCAGAACCAGCCCCTGAAGCCGTCAAGCCAGAGGAAAAAGAGACTGTAAAGAATGCTCAGCAGAGTGCTGGTGCTAAAGGACCACCTGAAAAACGGATGAGACTCCAGTGAAAGGAGAAGTTGCTATGCATCTGGATTAGTCAGTACCTGGAAAGCAGGAGATTCTTGCTTCCCTTTCTTTATATTTAAGCTGTTCCACTGAGAATGATGATTTGGGGACTGAAGTCCTTCTAACAGCATTTTCTGTAGAAGCCTGTCATGCAAATGTCAATGTCAGGATGTGAGCTGCCTGAAAGGTGTTTTCAGTCTTCATCTTATTTTGAATGTTGGCTTCTGAGAATGGTTTTTACATGGACATATTTTGCAGCCTCCTGAAATCTTCACAAACTTGCATCCCTTGTGTCTTGGTTTCCTATGTAAAAAGAAAAACTTTTATATATAAAAAAAAAAAATAAATACCTGAATTCTTGGCAAATAAAACTCCTGGCTGCTGGAATGCCTTTCTTAAATTATTACTTTGTTAGTAGCAAATATGCCATATGTGCTGGCAGCATTTTTTTGCTTGGATATAGGAATATATTGTGTGCTATTTTGAGGAAGAAAAGTTCAACTAAAGGAATTAGGCTGCCTGCTATAAATTGCTGTGCTTTTAGTATGCTTGGGATACAGGGAAAAGGTTTGATAACTGGAGGCTCAAATCCATGTAATTAGATGTCAAACTGCTCTCAGTCTTTAAATGTTCTTGGGCATTCATTTTACTTAATGGCTAAGGTGGTCTTTTATAATAAAAAGCCAGTGTTCTGTGAGGGAGATTTATGATGACATAAAACAGGCTAAAATGTCTTGCTGTTTCATGCTCAGTGAAGCTGTTTATATTTCTCCATTTTTTTACTGTAACTCAAATATATCAATTACATCTCTTCCTCTGTGCTTCTAGCACTTTCTTGCTGCATCTGATCACCTTGATTAGTTGTCTGCCTTTTAGACCTGAGGAGGTAGGGCAGTGGAAGAGAAACATCAGACATGCTATTTAAGCGTGTTGCTTACACAAACCATTTTTTTCCCCCAGAAAAAATGGAAGTCATCCATTGCAAAGAAATGACTATTGGTTTGGTTTTGTTTTTCATTGAAGTAACGGAGCAATCCTTGAAATAGCTTGCTTCCTTTTTTCACTGTTACCTGCTTTCTTGTAGTAAACTGTAGTAAGCAAGAAAAAGGTCTGTACATAGCAAACAAAATGTAGGAAGGAAGACTAAGATTTGCTTGGATAGTCTGACACAGCTTATTTTGAGGTTATAAGACTCCTGTTTCGGTAACTAATAAACAGCTCAGGGTAGCTATTAAATGGTGGAAAGACCCATGTAATTTTTGCCCTGTAATTCAAAGCTGTAACATCAAAGATGTAGGTAAGCCAATAGCTGTTTGCTGTTGATGCAGATACAGATGGAAAATTCATATATCAGTGTACTTAAGTGTGTGTTAGCTTCATTTCATACCATGTGGGTCAAGTTTGAACAGCTATTTCTCCAAATGTTGATATAAGTAGATAATAAGCTAGTGTGAACTCTTACATCAAGTGAAGGTATAGAAAGCAGTTATTCTGGGATGCTCAAAAGAAGACAGAGCTAATTATTCAGCATTGAATAATTACAAGGTAGTGTGAATACACTTAGAACAAAAGGGTATTGATTCTTTCTTGTATTAAAGAAATTCCTCTGAAAGCAAGGAGCTCAAGAATTACCAAAGGTATCACCTCATCCACCTCCATGATGGAAAGGAGGATCTCCAGAAATGAGGCATAAGGGTTGAGGAACCTCAAGAGTCCTTGCTAGATTTTTGATGTTCAGAATAAAATCTTTGGAAATGGCCATTAAAGGAACAGAATTTCTCTGTAGTTATTCATGTTACTAAGAACCTGTATGTAATTTGGAAAAACTTAAGCAAGAAGGATAACTAGGCTGCACTGTAATGAAGATCTAGGATGTTTTCTGGGTGGTTTTGGGTTTGTGTTTTTTTTTTTGAGGGAGGAAAATTAACTACTCGTATACCAAGGAAAGATTTGACATTACTAGCGGAAGATGCTAGAACACATAGTATGAGCAAAGTATTCTATCAGTCACTGGACTTCACCTGAAGTATATTGTACAGCTCAGTGTCTGAAAAAGAATTCTCCTAAAGTAGAGGGGTTTGAAGGAGGGCAATAAAATAAGTAGGAGAAAGTTTCTCATGTGAAGCCACTGGGAGGACCAAGACTTTAGTTCCTTAGGAAAAAGACAAATATTGAGCCTTTATAAAACTGAGTACTGTGAAGCAAGTAGAAAAGTAGAGGACTCTTGTTCTGTCTTGTAGTACAAGAATAGAGGCCCAAGTTAATGAAGCTGAATTGGAGTTACATTTAGACTGAATTGTTATGCTCCATGCTCAGAATCTGAGCAGATTCAGAGATGAGGGTGGAACTCGAAGGGGCAGACTGTCCTTGCATCTGTATCTCTTGACAGCCTTTTTTGCTTTCTGCAGAAATGTCTGGCATTGGCTGGTGTCAGAGGGCATAAAAAAGGATGGACTTCTGGTCTGATCCCATCTGAGTTAAAGTGCCAGCATCTAAGCTATTGAGAGGATAGAAAATGGCTTCCATGCATGAAACAATGCCTTCAGATGTGATAAGCCTCTTCCAGGGGAATGATCTTTTACTGAGAGAATTATATTATAAAGCAGTAAGGTATGTTACCAATAAGCGTGTCAATTTCTTAAGTAGCTGTCCTTCAGTGCTGAAGGTTTGCCATATGAGGGAATGAGGGACTGAAGTATCTTCTGATCCTGTTACTTGCTGACAAGACATTCTAAAATAATTTTATCAGTTAAGTGAGCCTTGATATGAACTTACTCAAGTGACATTATGTCAGATACTACTGTTAAACTGCAAGAAATGTACTGTCAAAAAACGGTTAAGCAGCTATCTTCTAGTCAGTAATGGTTTTCAGTTTATGAAGATCTAAGCCTTTTTTTCTCTGATGTTTATACACCGTCTCTTGGTTTGGAGCCTGAGCACCAAAGTCTAAAGTCCTTCAAAGGACCTTCAGTATTTGTAAAGCTTCTAGATGAAAGGGAAGTAAGCAAGCATTTCTGAAATTTGCCCTATGTGTCACTTTCTTTTGCATAAAGGAGAGATTTGGTTGTACAGAAGAGCTATCTCTACTTTTTTGCTCTAAAATAATAGCCATTCAGACTTCAAAAGGGCTTTTCTTGGCCTAAATCACAGGATAGCAGGAGCTAAAAATGACCTAGGACTCTAATAGAAACATTCTCCTGGGAGCCTGAAAGTACATATAAATGTGTGTACGCACATGCACAGATACGCATACATGTGCACATATATATACATACATGCAAAAATCTAGCCAGATTGTAGGAAGAGGGGCAGTCTAGCTACCTCAGTTCACTGTGTAAAGCTAATGGGGTCTCAGGTGCAGCAGAAATACTGTCTTTTTCAGCTTTCTAAGTAAGGTCTGATGAGGCTATATGTTACTCTTGTCCGTTCATCTTTGCCACTCCACCCTCATATTTCGTATTTTGGTAACTTTTTCCTAGTGAAGAAAGTTAGATGCCATTTGGACAGTCTGTATGTGTTGTTTGCCAAAGCAAGCTGTTCTTGGAGCAAGGTTAGAAGGGCATAGGCAATAGGAGGGACAAGGCAAAGGGGAGAATTAGCTTCGTTTTGAGACATGGAGGTTCCCTGTGAGAAAAATGGTGAAGATACGCAAATAGATTGCGGCTTACTGAACCAACAGATGGCTTCTGAACAAAAGCTGATGTGATAAGCTTTTTCAGTTTTTTTCAATATTTTTTCAATGGCAAAGCAAATGATGATAACTAGGCATTCAGGGTTCAAGACAGTTTTTCTTTTTTCTTGGAGGGGAACGTGAATTTTTGGTAAAGTGTTGCTTTGGTACTGTAATCATGCACAGAACAAACAAATGGTCACTTACATGACGAGAGTCCTTCCGTAGCCTAATGTGGATCATAGATGGATGGGTGGCAGGTAGAAATTTTCGCAGTGGGATGAGTTATGATGTATTATTGATCTCTCAACAATCAGAAGGCTTCATTTCTTTCTGCCAGGAGAGTGGATTTCAACCTGTGGTCCACAAGGCTGCTGGGGATTTGTGACCTGTTCCTAAAGACTCAACAAAAGGTAAGTGAGAAAAGTAAACCTCTTGCTGGTAGGATTCAATTCCATAGGAGCTTGCACCTTCACTGGAAATTTTAGGGGGCTACAGGATTGAAAAAAATTTGAAAAACACTGAATCATGAGAAAACCAGTTACACCTGCCAAACAAACATTTCTGCAGTTGAAGTAGCTATGGATTGCTGTGATATTTTTTTGCCTGCTCTGCTGTAAGGTCAGTCATTTTTTCTTCCAACCTGTTCATTGTCATATAATGGGAATATTTCCGTTGCTCCCCTTTGATCTTTACCTGATCAGAGTACTGAAGTGCAAGGCTCTGGTAACCTGAACACAAGAATGTCATCCCTTTTTATGTAACCTTAATACTGAAGGGCTTGCTTGGTTGCTCAACATAGCATCACAAACTTATGTTGACGCTTCATCCCAAGAATAACCTGCCATGAGTTTAACAATGGAGACGGAGTACTTTCTAGTCCTAACTGTATCGTTATATTTATATTAAAAGAGAAAGGAAGTAGTAGGCAACTTCGGGGTGGGGTTAAGACATGTCTCTAGCAAATAGGCAGAGTGATTTAGTAGGGCCTTTTCTGTAACTTAAGGAATGATCGCACAGCAGAAGTATGCATTTAAAAATAGCACTACAGACACCGCACACAGAGATTATGTAACAGGATTTTTCTATTATAGTTATTGTGATGCGAGTTCTATTTATTTCAAAAGGCATAATCTGATGTTCACAACCCTGGAATGCAAAACTGATACTTGAAAAGTAGCGGGCAGTTACTCAACAACTAACTGTACATAAAAGACTTCACAGAAAATAGTTTCTATAATTTTAAAATTGAAACTAATAAAATCTAAGGCTAACACAGGTCACAAGTTTATTTGCTCTTAGGTAAAGCAGTAATAAATTTCAAACAACATACAGTTATGAATATCTAGAAAGATCTTTCTAGATGGATATCTAGAAAGGTCCTAATAGAAGCAGGTGTCCTGTTTTCATTTCTTTAATCCAAGGTACTGTATTACAAGGTGAACACTACTAATGCTGGCAACACTTGCAATGAATGAGCAAGGTGCCAGTTTACAGACTCTGAAGCCCCTTTGGATAACTGTTGGTAACCTCCACAGCTGGTGGTTAGGTTTGCCCTGTGCCCAGCTCAAGGTACCAGCTTACTAGGGACCCTGGGGCATGAGGCAGCGAAGGGAGGCTCTGCCAGCTGATTCTCTCACTGCTCAGCCTCCTCAGGGGCAGTGCCTGGCATAAGCAGCTTGAAATGTTCAGTGTTGCTGCCTGTACCAGGGTGATGGTCAGCACCCAGAAGTTGGTGCTGAAAGGCAGGATCCCTGAGATGGAGATGGGGTGGTGGGAGGGTGTACCTCCTGCAGCTGAGAAAGATAAGGGCCATAGCAGGTTGGACTTCATCCCAGACATGCTTTCAGTGCTGAAAAGAAAGTTGTGAAGAGTTCCCAAAAGATAACAGCTGTGGCTGTGTCGAATCCCAGCACTATGTGCCAAAGAACCAGTGTGCATAGATAGCTGTGCTGCACAGGACATCCTGTCTTACCACAATCCAGATCACTGCCTTAAAGCTGTGTCTTGATGGAGCCGTTCCTTAAAACGGGGATGGCAGCCAAGTGGTAGATGTAAGCTCTCTTGTCCTTGCAGAGCACTGGGAAGAACCTTTAGAAAGGCCGTGATGACAGAACAGGGCTGTTGTGTCAGTCGTGTAGTTAGGACACATTGCTGTAGGTGTGTAGCAGCTGTGGCGTAGATAGGCTTTATGCTTTTGCACTTGGTGCTATTAGTTTGCGTCTATATCATTGAACATAGTGGAAGTGAATTCCTCCCTGGTTCTACCTTTTTTCGTGGTGTATGTGTGTATAGCTGTAGTAGCTATAGTAAGGCACATGCCGAGAAAGGGTTCCAAAGAGTGCCGTGGCCTAGCAACCAGCTAGGAGACTAGTATTTCTGTACTTTTTCATTTCAGACCCTAAGCTTTTCTGAATATTCTTTTGAGCTGAAATAGTCTGTTCCTGATCTCCACTCACAAATTATCCTTTAATAAAAAAAGTGAACAAAGCAAAAGCCAGCCTTTGAGCTATTAAAACACTATTTTCCCCCTTGTGATCTAACCAAATAATCCCTTTGCTCAACACAAACATCTGTGACAAGGAGTGTGAAGCTGAGCTGGGGCCCCTTGCTATGTCTGCTCAGAAGGAGAAACACCTGTTAACTTGAAGATGGTAAAAGGCTGGGAATGTGCTTGTGGTAGGCTGATTCATTTGTTCTTCTGAACATGCTCAAAGAGCAGGAGATAGATGTCTTTAAGGTTGCCTCGCAGCCCTCTAAGATGTACCCCTAGGCGGCAGGGTGAAAGGCAAGGTCTGGGAAAAGAATTTATGTAAGAATGGAAAAGAAGATAAAGAGAATATATCGGATAATGATATGGAATATTCAGTAGATACACAAATTGAGAAGAAGCCTGAGAATGACAATGTAAAGAGTCCACAGGAAAACACAAAAGAAACTAAACGAAAACGTGGAAGACCGCTGATAACACCTCCAAAGGGTATGTAGCTGAACTTAAATATTTAGGCTACGTATCAGAACCCTTCTAAACTCACCTAAAGGAATGAAAAATATCTTACTCTTTCTCTAAGTGTAGAAACTTGTAAAAAACTTTTAACTCATCTTTGTTCAGGCTTGGTTAGGACAGCTGAGAGCACACTTGCCAGGTTTGGAGCTTCAGTGGTTTTGTCAGAGGTTAGATTTAGGCAAGTAATCTTCATATATTATAAAACATATCTGCAGCAGGATTAAATGCTAATATGTAGACTTTGGAAAGCCAGGTGAAACTGTATTTATTCAAGTCTGGTATTTTACATTGTGAGGCTTCAGAATTCATAAAGAACTATTTTTAAAGAGTTTTGCAGCTTCATATCCAGTCAGTTTTTGCTCTCTCTCTAAAAAAAGGTGAAAGGGGGTCCCCCCACAGGGGGAAAGCGAAGGGGGGGGCTGCGATACCGCTGCTCCTCCCCAGCTGCAGCCCTCCCGGCTGAGGGGCAGTTGGAGGCCTCGCGGTGGTGCCCCACCGGACAAGGCCCTTCCAGGCTCCATCCTCTCACAAAGCGGGGCATGGGGCGGCACCGGGCAGCGGTGCTGGGGGCACTGCTGAGGCTACTGGTGCTGCTGGGCCTGGCGGGGAGCCCTGCCACCCCAGGGGACCTGTCTGGGGAGCTGCGTGCCACTGCCAGGTGGGTGACGGTGCCGCGGCAGTTGAGCCCTCGGGCCGACACCAACCCCATGGCCCTTTCCTACTGGCTGGAGGTGGAGGGGAGGCCGCAGGTGCTGCACCTGCGGCCCAGGCGGGGCCTGGTCTCTCACCCCTTCAACTTGGTCACCTACGGCAAGGATGGGGCCCGCTGGGAGGAGCACCCCTTTGTGCAGGACAACTGCTTCTACCAGGGCGAGGTGCAGGGGAGCCCTGGCTCCCTGGTGGCCCTCGACACCTGCGGCGGGGGCCTCCGCGGTGTGCTCTGGGTGCTGGATGGCACCTACGAGATTGAGCCCGTCCCCAATGATCCGGCCTTCCGGCATGTCCTCTACCGCATGGAGGAGGCCGGCAACCCCCTGGGCCCCACCTGTGGGCTGACCCCGGAGGAGCTGCAGCACCAAAAGGCTTTGCTACCCTGGTTCAAGGCCCCCCGGGCGGAGGAGGAGGAGGAGATGCTGAAGGACTGGTGGACACACGTCAGGTATGTGAAGATAGTAGTGGTCGTGGACAATGTGCGGTTTGTGAAGTGGGGCAGGAATGAATCTGAAGTCTTGAGACAAGTCATAGAAATCATCAACATTGGGGACTCGCTGTATGAACAGCTTTCTGTTCGGCTGTTTCTTGTGGGATTGGAGATCTGGACCGAACGCAACCTTATAAACATCACTAACTCTGTCAATAAGGCACTCGATGACTTTAACAAATGGCGAAAGTCAGACCTATCTCCACGGATGCACCATGATACTGCTCACTTATTTGCATTTCAGAGCTTTGGAAGGAGCCTGGGATCGGCGTTTCTAGGGTCCGTGTGTGATAATCAGTGGTCATCAGCAGTTGCTTCCTTCACTGATAGGAAGTTGTCCTCATTTATTACCACATTTGTCCACGAGCTAGGCCATAATCTTGGGATGCGCCATGATGAGCAGGGCTGTAAATGCAGACGGAAGAAATGCATTATGTATGAAAGCGATGTCGACACTGATGCGTTCAGTGACTGCAGTTACAAAGACTACTTTGACCTGCTTGGGCGTGGCGCTGACTGCATTCGTCAACCACCAGCACCCGGCACTTTCTACACCATGAAGCGTGAATACTGTGGGAATAAGATAATAGAAAGTGGAGAGCAGTGTGACTGTGGTTCAGAATCGGACTGCAGAAAGGATCCTTGTTGTCACCCGAACTGTACGTTTACTGCAGGTTCAGTCTGTGCTTCTGGAAAATGCTGCAAGAGCTGTCAGGTCCTTCCAGCAGGAACACTCTGCAGAGCAAATACTGGTGGCTGTGACCTGCCAGAGTATTGCAATGGGACTTCCCCTTGGTGCCCACCAAACGTGTACGTACAAGATGGAACCCCTTGCAAAGATGGTGCTTATTGCTATCGAGGAAAATGTTCTTCCCACAGTAAACAGTGCCAGCATCTCTTTGGCAAACAAGCCAGGGCCGCTCCTTTAGATTGCTTCAAAGTAGTGAATACTCGAGGTGACCGGTTTGGGAATTGTGGTATTCGAAACAATATCCATTTCACAAAATGCAGTATTGAGAATATCTTATGTGGTAGGATTCAGTGTGAAAACATAAACAAATTGCCTTTCTTGCAGAACCACGTAACGCTGGTCCAAACCCCTGTTGGAGATAAAAAGTGTTGGGGTCTTGACTATCATGTAGGGATGCCAATAGCTGACGTGGGGGCTGTGGAAGATGGCACACCCTGTGGTAGTGATATGCTTTGTATCAACAGGACATGTACCAGCATATCACTGCTGAACTACGACTGTAACTTGACAAAGTGTCATGACAGAGGAGTGTGTAACAATCATAAGAACTGTCACTGCAGGTATGGCTGGGCTCCTCCGTATTGTGAATGGGAAGGATTTGGAGGTAGCGTTGACAGTGGACCCCCTCCAGCTGGGGAGACTTTTCAGAGAGCAAAAATAGGAGCACCATTACTTAGTCTTCTTTTTATCTGTATCCTTGGGGTAACCCTTACCATATGTTATAAACAGGAAATAGTGGGATGGCTTCGGAGGAAAAAAGGCCCAATTCCACAGAAGAAGATAGCAGTTGTTTCAGATACTGGAAATGCCAGCAGTTCCTAAAGGAGAACACCTGCTGAGGAGTAAAAATCCACCACAAAGCACTTGCCGAAGACCAACAAGCAGTAGCTTTGGATGCTCGTGGGGAAATCACCCTTGAGCAGAGCCAGCTGACAACTCATCAAAATAATTCAACATGTTCTGAATAGTTCTAATCTCATGCGATGTCATTAAATGCAGAGTAAATGTTATCTTTGTTTATTTTAAGTTAATAAATGTAGGCAGTAAGGCATGCTGTTCTTTGCACCTTGAGCTCTTAAACTGAAGTAGTTATGTAAACTATAGGTATAGCTTTTATGCTTTATATCAGTAGTTTACAAATGTAAACTTCTTAAAACAGATGTAAATTCTTTGCTCCAATTTACTCCTTCTTCTAATGTTTTCTCCAGTTCACGGGGAGAGATGTTTGTAAACATATTGCTTCTGTCATTCATTAATAACCAAAGAGAAAAAATTGCTCTTGCAGTCTCCATTTAATTCACATCTGTGACAGGCAAGTAGGCAAGAAACAGGTATTGCAGTGAGATGCAGGTGTCTGTGGCGTAAGCCCTTGTAACTGCTTCCAGGGAGTAGCCCTTCAGGAGGGAGGTAGGTCATAGGGAACGGGGTCTTCATTTTGTGAGACAGTAAAGAAGTAGTATCCAGATCACGCCAGTGAGCATTACATTGCTGAAACATCAGATATACATCAAGAGTGTAGTGACACCAAACCTGACGTTTCACAAGAATAAATTGTCTTTCTTCTCTGGAAGCTTTCCAGGGCCTTGACTGCTGGGTTCTTCTGAGAAGTGCTATGTATTTTATTGTTGCTAAGAGGAGCTGTCTGTGAGGTTGCACAAGTTAACTGGATTTCTAAAATATTTGGAACTATTCTGCAAGTCTCCCCTACCCAGAATTCTTGCAATATTTGATAGATCTTTTAGCTATCTCAGGGGGTTTCTCTTGGTTTACTATGTGATTCCTTCTTAAGCTATTACTGCATGTGTCCTTGCAGCTCTACAGAGTGCCACACAGAAGCATTGCATTTTTCATTTTTTAACACAAGATGAAATGTGTCTAACTCATGAAAAAATATGAGGGATGGGGAAATACCATTCAATAAGTTTTATTTTTATTATTTATGTTATAGCAGTGACTAGATCTTTCAGTCAGATCAGCATAAAGAGGAGTCTATACTCCAGATTTACAGTGAAAACTTTATTTTAAAGGACTAGTGTTTCTGGATTAAGGGCTATAATGCCCTTGTATGCTACTAAAATAATTATTTATATTTGAAAAGCAAAGATGACATGTTTAGCAAATGCTGTAGAAAGGCAGGATAAGTACCCCAACAGTTGCAACATTTGGGAAGGAAGAAGCTGGTGACTCTACAAAGGATGACGGTAAACTCTTGCTGCCTCCCAAGTATGACATTTAGATTTTTAGAATACACATTTTCCTGTATGTTTTTTAAAAATGATTGTGTTCTGCATCCAAAAATGGCTGGTTACATTATGATTGGATGTGATTCACGGTTTTTCATGGCTTTTTGTCTAAAGCAAATGGATCCTTAAATTGTTATTTATATTTATTTGGGGAAGTGAGGTAACACATTGTTTGTTCAG
>NW_009617093.1:22418-25075 GCF_000690535.1 Cariama cristata
ATGGTTATTGTCTTGATACAACATGGGTGGTTTTGATTAGGTGAAGGAAACATAATCCTGCGTAGATGTCAAAAGACAAGATAACTGCCCCTTGACTAACACCCCAAATGTTTTCCTTATAACCAGAGACCTTTTTTGGGGAGGGGAGGAGGAAGACGTCTTTTTTTTTTTTTCCTCTGAGAAGTAACAGTCTTAATTCAGGTGCTGGAAACAAGGGGTATGTGACGAAAAAGGGGGATGTGGATTAGGTGGAAGATGGAGATAAAAAGTAACAGAAGCACTACACCCAGCACTTTCCAACTAGCTATGGTAAGTACTGGCAGACTTTTTTTTAGTTTGCGTTTTAAATACAAAAACATAAGTGGCAGAAGTCTCAGGCTGCCACCTTGATGGCCTGCTGTTGTTGACTGATAGCATACCATAAATTGCCGAGCATAGATGTATGCTGAGGCCAGAGAAACACTTAAGAGAGTCAGTTCTTATTTACAGACTGGCATACTGAAGAGACAGAGGTATAAATGAAAGCACAATTTAGGCTAGAAAGCTTACTTGCAAATGCAGTTTTGGAAGAGACAAAGCAATAAAATGGTGTAGTTTCCATTTTTCTTTATGCTTAAAGATTGATATAAAAGCCCATGATTGTTAATTGGGAGGAGGCTTTCAGCAAGTTTTGGACAGGAGTATTTCTGTATGCTTTTCTTCTATTTCTACTTAGGCCATATAAGCAAGATAAACATGCATCCCAACAAACCTAGTCTATGTTTTGTAAAATGTGTGAGCTCCCTTGCTAAGGTTTTCTCCTTGAAAATACTGTTTCTGATTTCACCATAGCAACAGATAACTTGATAGTTCTGGTGGTTTGTTAGAAATGTCCCATTGCTCTGTTGTGGTATGAAGGTGCAGGTCTAAATTCAGTCCTATTCTTTCCGTCTTCCTCCCCTTTTTTTCCTGCTAGTTTTAATTGTGTTTTTTAATGTTTTAAATGGATGCGAGAACTTGGCTAGTGTTTAAGTCGCTTGAACATGGAAGAGGTAGCCTGCAAATGCTGCTGCACCATCTCCCAAGAGATGTCAGTCAGTCTAGGATGTGAAACGGTGCTGGAGGGGGATGTTTCTGACTATGAAGACGCATGACATGGTCTGTGCAAGAGCAGCAAGGCATTAAGTCTTAGGTAACTGTTAACATGTGGCAGGCCAGTAGTGGTGGGTAAAGCCTGGAGCTGCCTAGGAGTAAGTTACAACAATGATTTACCCGTATTTCTTGTTTGAAATCTCTTCCTGGCTAAACAAGCCTTTTAAAAAAACTCTTAATATTGCAGTTATCCCAGATCAAGATAAAATTGTTTTTTGTTCTAAGCCAAGACTGTCATCTCTAAAATGCATTGGAACTGCTGCTAAGGAACAGTATGTACCTTCAAGGAGTTTGCCAAGTACTGTATTAGCAGAACCTGAGTTTGGAGGAAAAATAATTGATGGTCATTGTGCAAGTTTTGCTTTCCAGTGTTTTTAATCATTGGCAAAAAAATAAGTATAGATATGCAGGGCAATGTAAGTGTGGGAACTGGTCTGAAACAGGTGTGAAACTGAATGCTGTGCTTAGCAGTAAGCATTAATGTTGTAGCATTAAGCATTAATGTTGTAGCATTAAGGCACGTGGCATGTCCTTCCGCTAATCCAGAGATCCAGCACCCAGGCTGCCTCTGCCTATTAAATTCAGGCATCCAGAAGTGCAGATAATTTTGGAATTAAATATTTGTTATCTGTACTGCAATACTGAACAAACAAATTGGTAGTGTAACACTGAAGACCAGGGCATCTGGTCCTCATTTTCGTCAGAGGAGGATGTAGATGTGTAGATGTGGCTGTCCTAATAGTCCCAAGCAGTTAGGTGATTAAATCGTACCAGGCCTTGTTCATTGTTCCCCATTGTCGTTGTCTGTATTGCCACACTTGTATCATGTGCTGAAATAGATAAAGTTTAATAAGGAAATAAATAGGGATAATCTTTGCCTTGCTGTCTTTTTCCTAATGATCTGTTGGTTCAAGAACTCCCTGAGGTACAGGAGTCCCAGATTCAAGTGGCTCCTCAGTTAGATGGAAAGTTGAACTACTTTGCCTTTTATTGGTAGGTAATTACCTGTTCTGTAGAGTTTTGACTTCCCAAATCCTCAAACTGAACACCTTCTAGAGGACATAGTTAAGTATTTATTGTTCCCAGTGGTTCTATGTGCTATTTGTGGTTCTGAATCCAAGGCTACCACTGTATTGCATCACAGGATAACTAGGAGTTGGCATGGATGCTCTTTGTGCTACCTATCTGTATTGGGCTTTTGGTTCTGCCCATCGCTGTCTATCTGCTTTTCAGTTTGCTGTGTGGTGAGTTCAAAGGGCTGGGAGCAGGTCACACATCTCTCTAGTGGTAATAGTGGATGTAGTAGAGAAATAAACTATCACCCACTCCTTAACCTGGGTTTCTCACCCACCTCTAGTCTGGGGAGCAAAGCGGGGCCAGGCAAAGATAGATGCTGGGCAGGGGCAGGTGCCTGTGCGCAGGAGGACGCTGTGTTGCGCACCCCTGGCAGGCAGGGAGGGTTCCCCGGGGCCTCTGCGGTGAGAGCCCATCACGGGGGGCATTTAGGGGGCCGGAGGGAGAAGCCC
>NW_009617094.1:0-11154 GCF_000690535.1 Cariama cristata
GTCCCTTCCAACCAAACCATTCTATGACTGTATGAGACGCAGTGTGAGAACAGGAGCTTTGCCACAGAGACAACTTTTCTATTCCTTGGAAACTGCGGGTAGTGGAAATAAAGAGAAATTGCTCAAACTCCCATGGCTATGCAAAGTGTTAATCGGAGAAATTCCTAGAAGTTCCTTTTACAACCAATTTGCTCCTTGCCCTTTTGAGGGATGGCATACTGGAGAGTTAGGACCAAGGAGACAGCATTTGCTTTGAAACTAAACCTAGAGAAAGGTTTATAGGAGGATGACACCACTTATACATGTCTTCACTAGACAGAATTATACAATATGTGATATCTGGTCATTATTGCTTAGCATACTGATTTTGCCAGCATACAATGAGCTGTGCGCTAATGGACCATGTTCACTGTTATTAGGGGTATTGGCTCATTTATTCTTACCTTTTCTTTCTAGGGGAAGCTATGCCAGTCACTAAAAAGCCTGGGAGCACAGTGATTGCTGGTTCTATAAATGCACATGGCTCAGTTCTTGTTAATGCAACTCATGTTGGTAACGATACCACTCTGGCACAAATTGTGAAACTGGTGGAAGAAGCTCAAATGTCAAAGGTAAAAGTAACAGCAAAGAAAACCTTATTCACAGATTTTACTTCAATAAGAAAAATATTCTGTATTTTGATACATTTACTTGTTCAGCAAGCTGTGTGTTTTTCCAGATTTCAAAAAAGAATTAGATATATTAGATATTTTCATGAACTCTGCATATTTATATTTTGACCATAAACATGCAAACACCTGTTTTTCTTTTTTATAGGCGCCCATCCAGCAACTGGCAGATAAGTTTAGTGGATATTTTGTTCCATTTATCATCATCATTTCAACAGTGACATTGATAGTATGGATCACAATTGGTTTTATAAATTTTGATGTTATTGAAAAATATTTTCCTGTAAGTAATTTCATTAAGAGCTGGATTTTGGTGTTAGGATGCCTTTCAGTGTAATTAACGTACCTTCTGTGTGTAGGGTTTGATGTTGCAGCCTGGCAAATCCTTTTGTACAATGTGGTGTTTTCTACATAGAGCAGATAATTACACTAATTAAAATCTGTCTGCAGGTATAAATATACCTTTGCATTTACCCCTTAGTTCTGCATGGAGTTTCTACAAACTGAAATTATTGGCAGTCTTTCTGGACTAAATGTGATCTATAGCTGCGTTGCAAGGAGCTGAACCATTCCTATCATGCCTGCAACTTTTTCCGGCATCCTTGGTCTTGATGGCAGATAGTGGTTTTGGCTTTAGAAAGAAGATGAGCTTCTGTTATCTTTAGGATGTGTATTTGCTATGCTCAACAACTGTGGGGATCTCTGTACCTGGAAATAAGGTTCTTTGCTAAGCTATAAAGGAAATGCCCACAAGTTATGTTGTCATCTGGGAGCCTGAGATCAGAGTCAAGCATATGTGTGCTTGAGCAGCAAAAAATCCAGAAAATACTGCCATAAACGATTCATAACACTGACCTTTCTCTACCATTACATTAACAATAATAGATTGCTTTCCTATACTGGAAGTTTCCAGGTAAATGTGTTTTTTCAAATGACTATGATTGATTGTACATCTATGTTATGTTCTATTAGCAACCATACATCTCTTTCTTTTTTTTCCTTTCTTCTTTTTTCTTGCAGAATCAGAACAAACATGTTTCAAAAGCTGAACTAATACTGAGGTTTGCATTTCAAACCTCTATCACCGTGCTGAGCATTGCATGCCCCTGTTCTTTAGGCTTGGCTACCCCCACAGCTGTGATGGTGGGCACAGGAGTTGCTGCGCAGAATGGTATTCTCATCAAAGGCGGAAAACCCCTGGAAATGGCACACAAGGTTAATAGTTCATTCTGTACTTTTGTAGCTTACCCAGCTGTTGCTACATGAAGTATAATTTCCCAGGAAATCCTCCTGGTCCACAGAAAGACTGCAGAATGTTGTTTGGTTTTGTTTTGGGTTGGTTTTTTTTTTCTATTGGTTACTGCCCATTAAGGTAGAGAAGACAGCTCTGACCTTTTTTCTTCAAAGCAGTCACAGCAAAGTGTTGAGAGCCAACAGTTCCTGCAATCTCATGCCAGTGAGGCTGCTAATCTGCATGACCTCAGAGGTTTCTGACTTTTGCACTCTCTCTACCTCTTCTGCAAAAGAACCCAGTAATCCAGTGTTTTCTTTCTTTCCTCAGAGGGTTGTTGTGAAGTGTATGTTGTTCATGATCAGTAGTTTAAAATGTAGGATCTAAGAGAAAAACAGAATGATTTGAAGTTGTTTGAGTCTATAGAAAAAAGATGGAAGGGAGGCAGAAAAAGCCCTTCAAAGACAGAAAACTGATGAAAAGAGGAGGAGGAGATTGAAGGAGGAAGAGGTCTGACATGTCCACAGCCAGTGAAAAGAATATGAGTTTAAACCATGCAATGGTAGACTGAATTAGACATACGCAGAACATTTAACATGAAAAGGATGGTAAGAATAAATTAATCAGACTGATAATTCTTGTTCTTACTGGACATTATAAAGCATAGACCAGAAGTTTTTCCAAAGCTCTGCAATAAAAAACCCCCAAAATGACTGCTAATTAGTGTCAGGACATTTTACGTTTTGAATCTAAGCGAGGCTAGGGTCAGGCCTTGGAAAATTAGGTGACCTGTTGGATTCTGTAAGCTTAGTGGGTTGGAACAGCTGGGAATGGAAATAGTGCTTACTTTTTTGATTTTTTTTTTTTTGGTTCTTGTGTTTCTCTGTGCTGTGTTTATTTTCAGGACTAGAATTGACTTTAGCTTTGAGTTTCAGTGTATGTGGGGCTGTATTTTTTTGGTTCATTTCCAATTCCTCAAGACCTATTGGGCTGGCTGACAAGTGATTGCTGAATTTGATAAATAGCATGAGGTTGGTTTTAGTTAGGTTGTTGTTTCTGGAACTTGTTGCATCTTCTTGCACTCTTCCCACCTGCTCTATCACCAAGTAACTTCCTGAGTCCTCTTTCCTCAGCGCTATTGTTAATTGTTTAGAACAGCATTTGTAAAAGCCCTCCTTGCATCATAAACCTTGTAGTAAAGGTGATTAAGGTGCCATTACGCGAATCCTGCATGTCAATACATACACGGACACACACAGGACAGCACAAATCTTGCAATGACTCTGTTGTCTGAGATCCTGATATAGGTACAGGATGATGTTGTAGCTTCAGTGAAATCACTGTATGAGGAATGAATAAGAAATCATAAGGACACCTACTGTAGAGATAGTTCAAGGTACATACAGGAATCCTTACTTTTGTAGGTTTATTCTGTCTTGGTGTGGATATAGTCAACTGATTAGTAAGGTCTTGCCTGTATTTATTTATGTGCCTAAAGCACACGAGCATCCCTGTGCTCACAGGGCTTAGGCAGTAACTCTGGTTTATTTCTTGCAGATCAAGACTGTGATGTTTGATAAAACTGGGACCATCACCTGTGGAGTTCCTAAAGTCATGAGGGTGCTTTTGCTGGGAGACACAGCTGTGCTCCCTCTGAAGAAGGTGCTGGTGGTGGTTGGCACTGCAGAAGCCAGTAGCGAGCATCCTTTAGGAGTGGCAGTCACTAAATATTGCAAAGAGGTACTTAGCCTTCCTATTTCATCTAAGGCCTGAAGCGATCTGTGCAAATGCAGCAATGTATAAAATGAGCAAGTCCCAGAGGGACAAGCCTGCCTGAAAACTAACAGGCTGGAAAGCTGGGAGATTTTATGATTGTGCATCTTAGTCTGGACAATACCAGAAGGCATATTCTAAGCTTTGCTTTTCTGGTAATGCTCTGGAGTTCTCAAGCAAGATCTTACAAAGGTTTTTTCCTGAACTAGTGGAAAAGTAACGATTGTGGAATATGTGCGGGAGGAATACTTATGCTTAAAATAGCATCGTGAAGCAAATGTATGTAGTGACATTTCATATGTTACCTGACTGTAGTCACTTCTGTTAGTCACTTGCTTATCTGAATAGATTAGGTAAAACCCTTTAAAACCTGAATATTGAACTGTGATATTTGAGAGTTTCACAAATGAATTAATAGATTACTCAAGTCATTGCAAACTTTGCAAATCCTCAAAGGTCATTTATGTATTGCATTTTTTCTTCAAGTGTTTCAGGAAGAATGAAAGCACAAATAGTAACCAAAATAAGAAGCCTGGTTTAAATAAACAATTTCTTTCTGCTAAGACAAGTCATTAATCCATTTATGGAAAAAATCATTGGCAAGAATATATGAAACTTATTAGTGATAGATCTTTCAGTGGTAAAATTTGGAAGTTAACATATAAATGTTAAGGAAGGAAAATGAGAGTATGGGTAATGATTCGGTTGCCTTTCTCATGTTTTACATTTTCTGTTCTCAAATTTGTCTTAGTACCCTGACAGTTCTGTAGTCACCCCATGCACCAGTTGTTAGTGGATCATGGCTTATATGAATTGCAATGCTCTACCGTTTGCTAATATCCTTACCACCTGCCTTATCATCCCCGTGTTGTAAGAAGGTCACTAAAAGGTACATGGAATTCCAACTTCCAGAGACAACACAGAATAACATGTTTATAAATGAATGTTTTCTCCATTCTTTTTGTAACTCATAGGGTCCTGGTAATCCCTTTTCTCATCTTGAAGGTACTCACTGTCTTCTCTCTCTAGCTCAACAGGAAGACCCAGTTTCCTTACCATCCAGCCAGATCACTCCAGGAATTAGATACAGTGTTTCACTGTACTTTTACATAGATATAAAAGGCCTGACCCCCCCCAGCCAGTTGTAGGTGAGGTTAATTAGAAGTTGCATCTTTTGGAAGCTGTATGGCTTACTGTTATACTATTTCTCTTTAGTTCCTAGTCTTGGCTGAGGTCATGAACCACGAATGTAACTGCTTCATCCTTGAACTACCAGGAAAAGCTGTCCTTTATGGTTTGCTGGTGCTAAGGCTGAGACTTGGATGTGATCTGTATGGCTGCCCCTTTCTAGAAGTCTAAACCACAGCATATCCAGAACATCCTTATTTTTAGCTCTGTGCTACTGATACTCCATGCTGCTTTTTAGTCGGTCAGTCATTGTCAAGAAGAGGAATGTGTCCTCTTTTCAGCAGGAGTTATCTAACATTTGTACCCCATGTGGGCAGCACAGACTGATGATGAACTCTGGTTACATCTGCAGGAGCTTGGCACTCAGAGCCTGGGATACTGCACCGACTTCCAGGCAGTCCCAGGATGTGGCATCAGCTGCAAAGTCGGAGGTGTTGAGGCTGTCCTGGGCACAGCCGAGGAGGGTCTTGATAAGCTGGGCGCTAACAGGAGCGAGGACAGCAGTGCTCCTCTGGCAGATAACGCGCTGATCATGCTGTCGGAATCGTACGGTACGTCTACCACCAAAGTGATCACCAGTCACAATGCAAGAGCTAATGAACCAACAGTGCCGACCGCTGTAAAACAGTCCTATGGGACTAGGAACAACAGAAAGGTGGATTTATGGCAGAAAAAGGCAAAGAACACAAGGGACAAAAATGCGCTGTAACAAAAACTGAAGCTCTCTCTATCCCCGACTCTCAATCTCTCTGCAATTCAGAAACCTAAATAAGAATTTAGATGCTACAGTGATGGCTACTCGAAAAGTCCGTGCAATACCTGAGCAATAAGGCATACCCAGCAATGTTCCTTTTGGATAGAAGAACGGTCCAGCAGAGAGAAAAGTTTGCCAATTAGCATTATCTTCCCATTTAGAGCAGCTCCCTTTAACATATGTTATCTTACTGCAACTTTTTATATCCTACCCTTTAGTTCATATTAACTTGGACCTTTTGTTTTCTGTTCATATATCTCTCAAGACACTTAATTTAAAAAAAAAAAAATCTATTCAGCAGATGCACAATAAAGCGTGTTACATCTGCAAACCAAGTTTCAATACCTGGTGGTTTTGATTAGGCCAATACATTTGTTTTTATTTCAGGCTCTGTGGAAGCCACTTTCCTCTTTTGTAGTGTAGGAGAGAAAGAAAAGGTATTTAAAGACTTCCTTAAGAAGCTCATCAGTTCTCTTCAGAAGGCTGTGGCTCTCCTGACATTTTTGAGAAATCTATTAGAAGAATTAAATAAAATAAGAACTTTAATCATCAGAACTGATGTGCCATTTGTGGATGGTGTTAATGTAATATTTTCTCACTTGCTTCATACGACTCTTGTGAAGTTGAATTGAATTCATAATGAGGTGCTCTACACACTGTTTCATTGTTTGTTAGAACAAAACTACTTTTTTCTTACCAGAAATAGCCTTTATATTTGAAAGAAATCATTAGTTGTGAGAACAAAGCAGCATGACATTTACAAAATGTGCATACTGCACTGATTCAGAAAAACAATGCCAACTGGCAAAGGCACAGATTGAGTCTTGAAGGAGAAAAGTTTTATGAGGCTGTCTTCAGGTAGTGCCTATGCATTTGTGTTTGGCCGTGACAGCAGCACTTCAACAAGACTATTTCTGTTTGTGTCTTGAGTGTGACCATTGCCAGTCCAGAGCACAAACACACACACAAAATTTTTTAGGAAAACCTCTTCAGAATATCCTTCTATAGCTAATGCAACCTGACCTTGTAATCCTCAAACATCTCTGGCTTGTCTTCACTATTTTTGAGTTGCTCATTTTTCTTTTTGTCTGTTCACAAAGGTCCATCAGCTTCTCACACATACTCGGTGCTGATTGGAAATCGTGAGTGGATGCGACGCAATGGGTTGCATATTGCAAATGACGTAAATGATGCAATGACAGATCATGAAACAAAAGGACAGACTGCCATACTAGTGGCTATAGATGGTAACTGCTGTTCTTTGGAGTCACTTAATAAATATCCGTTGATCCTACCAATTGGATAAAAACAAACTCTGAAGCAATTGATCAGTGGCTTAGTGTCAAGAAGCTACTCATCTTTTAGTGCAGAACTGCTTGTGAACTGCAAAGTAATAAAGTGTACTTAAAAGAAGCTTTCACCTCAGAACAGTGTTTATAAGATTTTGTTGGGTAGTTTTTAATTCAAGCATTAATTTCTGAACCTCCTGTTGTCTAGGACTGTTGCTCAGAAAAGCAGTGCCAGTGCAGTGCCATGTCCCATCCGGACTTTACATCACTTAAGGATCACAGGCCAACCTGTTGCATCACTGATTCCAAAACATTTCATGAATAAACATGATGATTCATTAGATCATTCAAGTGTAATAGATTAGACTAAATTAGTTTTGCCAGAGGCCGCCTGTTCTGTGCTACGCAGAAAGAGATCCCAGACAATACCTTAATATGAGAAACTGCTGTAACGGTGATAGATTGCCAGTGCATCTGTGATCTTGAAGTGGGGCCTCTGATTCAATTACTGAATAAATATTCTTGGTTCTCCTAGAGAGCAATTTTGACAGTCATTTGCATGTCTCAGCCTGGGCTCCATCAGCAGTCCAGCAAAATCAAGTGCCTTTAGCATGGAAATAATGGCCCTGACATACAGCTGGTGTTCCTGTTGCTGCTAGTGATGATAGCAAATAGAGATACAGGGGTGCAAAACCTACTTAAAGCCTTACTTTTGAAAGGTAACATGCAACGATAAACCAATGTGGGATTTTTGTAAGTCACATGAAGGAAACATGGATGCATCTTTGAGTCAGTGTGTTGGAAAGCAGGTGCAACCCTTCTGTATGAAAATAATTACTTATAATAGAAATCCAACCCTGAAAGACTAGAGGGCATGAAACCAAATACTCTATATGCTTCATCCTGGAGGAGTGGCTTCAACATCTGCCCTGGGCACAAATACCAAAACTTTCTCTGGCCCACTATTGTATTTGTCTGTACCATAAAACCTAGAAGTCAGGCATGTTTAAAAGCTACCTTCCTTTTCTCCCCTTCCTTCTGATCCCTAAATATCAAAGGTGTTTGTTGTTCGATCTGAAGCAGATAAATGAGAAAAGTGTGTATGTGTGTAAGAAAGAGGCCGTAACTTAGAAAACTGTAGACAGTTAGTTGTTCAGGCTTATGAGTGTCAATATTGCCCAGAATGTGTTATTTCACAAGCTGTCACGGTGTGATGGAGGGGAAGCCCTGTTCTCTTGCTGCCACTTTGCCTCCCACAGCACTGTCTCTAACAGAGGACGTTTCTTTGTGCAGGCCTATTGTGTGGAATGATCGCGATAGCAGACACTGTCAAGCAGGAGGCAGCCCTTGCTGTGCACACACTGAAAAATATGGGAATAGATGTGGTGCTGATAACGGGGGACAACAGAAAAACTGCAAAAGCCATTGCTACTCAGGTATCTGCTTCTTTGCGTTTCAAAAAAATACATGATGAGTTTCTAAAACTCTGCTTATCCCAGTGTATTTGAAGCAGGAACTCAAGAGTTTCCCTGGATCCGTTAAATGAAGACTAACTTTTCTTGAATTGAACTGAAAATCAGGTCAGGTCCTATAGCATAGTAAAGGTCAGTGGCTGCATTAAGATCCCACTGAAGACAAGCAGTCAGTACTTCTCCAGAGGTGCAGAGTTTCTTGCAGTAATTAGTCTGTTGCTGAACTGAAGCCTCCTGCTTCCCTCCACTGAAAGGCAGTTGTGTTTGGTCAGTGATGAAGGAAAATTCCTTTAAGGTCCAGTCATGTTCCCAATAAGGGAAGTAGGGATTTGTCGTTATCTTTAAGGGTAGTATAGTAATAAGAATAAGAATTATTGTTAAGAAGCATAGCAGCCTAGAAGAGGTTGGGTTTATATGAGATTTCCTTGATCTCTAACTATAAATGTTGCTCCAAAGGCAAAGCCAAATTCTCACTCTATGTTGCTACTTTTCCACCCTCTCCATCTTCATTTCCCTCTTCCCCTTTCCAGCTTATTTCTAATCTACCGTGTGCCACACTGCTTTTCTCATGTATCCCACCACACAGCTAACTCAGCCAGCACTGTGCTATGCCCATTCTGTATGTGGTATGTTGTGAGGTCTGTTTTGTTTCTCAGTGTGATGCTTTAATTCTTCTCCAGAAAACTGGCTCTTTTAACCATCAAACCTTTATTGCCAGGGCAGTAGAGCTTCAGAAGCCATGTGGGGCATGACGCTAAGGGCAGAACATGGTTTGCCAGCATCTCTGCAGTAAAGATAGAGGGGGCTGTAATCAGTCCCTTTCTTATGCCAAAGGCGTGTTGCTCTTCAGCTTTCTGTGTAGCTTGCAAGTGTTGCATCCACCGGAATCAGTTTGGTTCATCTTCCTTTGTTTCCTCTACCCAGAACAGCAAATGGCTCTCTTCCTTTCAGCATGAAGCATATCATCAATTTGGTGTGTTTCTTTCTTTGTACATAGGTTGGGATCAAAAAAGTCTTTGCTGAGGTTCTTCCTTCTCACAAGGTTGCAAAGGTCCAGGAGCTCCAAAATGGAAGGAGGAAGGTTGCGATGGTTGGTGATGGAGTCAATGATTCCCCTGCACTAGCCAGGGCTGATGTTGGAATTGCAATTGGAACGGGCACTGATGTTGCCATTGAAGCAGCAGATGTTGTTCTTATCCGAGTGAGCACTACAGTTTTGACCTGTCCTCTTTTATCACTGACACTCCTCTTTTTGGTTTGGTATTCTGAAGACTGCATGTGGAAAATTTTCAATGCTCTTCTGTCTTGCAGAACGACTTGCTGGATGTAGTTGCCAGTATTCACTTATCAAAGAGAACAGTTCGAAGAATACGAATAAATCTGATTCTTGCCTTAATTTATAATCTGCTTGGAATACCCATAGCAGCAGGTATGTCACTGCCGGAGCTCGGCTTGTCGAAGACAGCAGCACAGTTGAGCTCTGTGGTGCCACTTACAGGATTTTCTGCTCAAGAAACCAGAGAGAGGTTCCTAGAGTATTTTAAACTTGGCAGAAGGAAGACAAAATACATACGTTCGTTCTTTTTTTTTTCATGTTGTAGGAAAAAATCTTTGTTCCCCAAATTTTAAACTCTTAGGAATAAATTCTTGTATGATGACATGAAAACCATGCACTTATTTCACATAGCAGTACTTGGGGATTAGTTTCAGTATATTCACACCGAGCTCTAATCAGAGATACCATCCCACTCCTGGGTGCTCCCTCTTTTATTCACCCTGAATCACACATTTTCTCTCCTACTACTTGCGTTCTGTCTGCTTCTGTCAGACATCTTCTCATGCTCTAAATTTGTCCTTAAAACTTGCTTCAAGCATTCCTCTTTTTCTTTATGAGTAACTTCTTGCTCCTTTCCCTGGACTATTGCCTTGTCTTTCTGTTGCTTCTGCTTTGTTTCGTATGTGCAGAATAGCTGGAAGGGACAGATAGTCTCACCTTGTGGCCACCTTCTTGTAGCTGAATTGGTGCAAAGGTCATTCCTTGCAACAGAAGGGACATATTTAAAAATAAGTGAGTAAATATATATCAATCTAGTTGTGTTTATAGAGGTCTCAGCAAGTCGTGTTGTAGAACTGCTGATCTGTTCTATGATATGCAGGGGCAGAAATGTCTGTATTGGAACATGCAGCTCTGGCTCATATCCCTGTGGTTTTTTGCTAGGTGTGTTCATGCCTGTTGGCCTCGTGCTTCAGCCTTGGATGGGATCAGCTGCAATGGCAGCTTCTTCTGTGTCTGTCGTGCTGTCCTCCCTGCAGCTGAAATGGCAAGTTGTCTTATACTAGTCAACTGGGGAGCTGTAGGCAGCACTGCCGCTGGGACTCAAGTGAGACGTTACTTTGGGCTTTGTATACCTAGAAGTACCTGACAGTCCTTTAGCTTGGGGTTGTTCTGTCTAATCCTTGGCTCCAAAACAGACAGGTGTCACTATTGTGAACACACCTGGACTAAGACAGTACTGAGCATTCCTTAACTAGGAGCTAAAATTGTGACTGGATGCCACCTGGGCACCTGTGTTGGAGATCTAGTTCAATACCAAATGAGGTAATGATCAGCAGTGGGTTTGCTGTGAACATCAAGTGAACAAGTCATTCAAAAGATAGTTCTCCATAATATAGCAGTAGATGTTTTTTAAAAGATTTGTACCTGGGTTTTTTTTGTCTACTTAATTTAGCCAGAGAGAAACAGAGAAGCAGTGTATTTATTCTTTCGCAGCTTGCTACA
>NW_009617094.1:11185-19227 GCF_000690535.1 Cariama cristata
CTTTACCTATTTTTTTTTTTTTGGAAGTGAACCAATTTCTGAACTATAACATTTTTCAAATTCTATTATTTTTTTTGTGATACCTTTTTTGGGTGCCCTTTTTGGGTGCAGTTACAGTGGACCTGTTTTTAACAGCATTATGAGCAAACATCTTTCTAAAATAAGACTTTTTACGGTGTCTGAAATTAGTCCAAACCTTCACATATTTCTACTGTAGCTGGGGTCTTCTGTAGCATATAGTATAGTACATTATAGTATAAACTAATATAGGAAATCTGTTACTGCATCATGTTTCTGATCCTGCAAATGCTCAATCAGACCACAGTCTAGAATAAAAACTACACATGTGTTCATGTCTGTTTGCAAAACAGCCCTAGCACTACAGGATTCTCATCCTAAAAACTTTCTGTGTGTAGTTATCCAAAGGATGAGAAATATCTATAAAGGGATTCCTTTATTCTCCAATTCTTTTGATCTTGTGCTGATTACATTAAGTATTGGACACTATCGTAGTTAGATATTGAGAACCCCCAAAACATATTTAGCTTCAGACTTATGGAAGCTGTATTACGGTGTACTCTGTCGGACAACGATCTTTCTTGAAGCTTCACATCAGCTGAACAGGACTTCAGATTCCAAATAACGTGATAATAGATATACGTGAAGAAGACCATACATACTTGCCATTGGTAGGCTTTTTGTGACCATTGAATCAGAAAGTGATTTTGGGGTCATCAAGTCCATTCCCCTGCAATTGTCTACCACGAACCCTTTCATAATTTAACAAACTCATAATTTTTCTTCAAGAACCTCAGTTTGGGAGTCACTCTCTTTTACTATTGAAATGTCTTAATGTTTTGTGACCAGTACTTTTAGCCATTAACATGGTGTCTGAAGTGCAGGTAACATTTAGGTTATCAGAAGTTTCTGATTTGTTCTAATGCTGAAGACGCTTCTACACATTGACCTCTTGGTACTAAACATCTTTTCTCTTTCTCTTCTTAGTTATAAGAAGCCAGACACAGAAAGTTATGAAGCACAAGCTCAAGGCCGCATGAAGCCACTTACTCCTTCCCAAATCAGTGTTCATATTGGAATGGATGACAGGAGGAGGGATCCATCCAGTCCAGCTCCTTGGGATCAGATTAGCCAAGTGTCTCTCTCTTCCTTGACTTCAGAGAAGCTGCCGAGACGTAATGGTTTTGTTGAGGAGGAAGGGGACAAGTGGTCATTGCTCATGAATGGAGGAGATGAAGAGCAGTACTTCTGAAGCACTGTATTCTTAGTATAGGAGGAAAGGTTCTTCCTCACCAGTGATGGGAGGGACCGACTTATGTCATCAAGAGCTTCAAGGTTTTAAGTGAAGTTATTCCTTCAGCTCACAAAACAATTGCAACTCAGCTCGATGTTGGGTTGTATGGATTGTGGATTTTTTTCAGGTCACCAGTTATTTCTAGTCACTGAAAGGATTTGTGGCTCTGTAATGAACTGACTCCTTTGCACACAACAGCTAGTGAAATAACGTAAAAATGTAGTTTTCAGAGTCTAAAAGAGTTTCTCTCTTCTGGACTGTTTGCTGGGCACCAAATTTCATACTTTTCACTCTTTCTAACTTTATTCTTTCAAAAGCACATGAAGCAAAAGTATTTTCAGAGCTGCCAAATATTAATTTCTGTGTCCAAGTGAAAATAGCCATGGCATAAGGAGCTCCATGGTCGAAAGTTATATTTTTACACAGAATCCTAACTAGTCATGTCACTGTGAGAGGACTTTGTATTTAGGATTCATGTGCGTCTCCTTGGACCAAAAATGCTTCCGTGTTTAACTAACTATAACTCTCTGAAAGGCCTCTTTCAAAGATTTTTCACTTGCTTTCAGGTATTGCATCCTTTTGAGGCACATTTCCATTGCTAAACTTGCTCTGCCGTTCCCACTGCTCTCCTAGATTTTCTATTTTGCTCCATATGAGCTCTTTTTTCCCCTTTCTTTGCACAAGATATCTTCTATGAGTTTTTATTATTATGTTTACAGATATTCCTGTATGGGACAAACATCTTTAAGTCACTAGGAACTTTTCCGTTCCTATTGACGTCCACAAAGGCAGAGCAATTCCTGGTCCAAGTTAGTGTATCATTTTCCTGTGGATACCTTGCAGGACCCCGTGAACCTCCTGACAGTTGGGCAGTTGTCTGTCTCTTCCCTCTGACAGAGTAAAGAATTTATGCCAGTGCGAGAGGTGGTGGTATTTACCGTGGTGTGACAGAGAGCAGAACTAGCACTGGTGTGACTTCAGCATGGCTGAATGGAGTGAGTTTATTGCACAAGTTTACCCCAGCTTGCTGGTTGCTTAAAATGGAGCCAAAGTTTAAGTGGTAAAGGTGGAAAAATTGCCTTAAAATGTGAGGCTTATATTTGCTATCACATAAATAACCTTTTCTGATGACAGAAGGACTTGAACTAAGAATATTTGTTATAGGCTGAATTTTAATGTAAATTTTTATTAATGTTTTGAATTGGTTTTAATTTCATCTTTGCTCTGATCTAATGAGAAATCAAGGTGCTGAACAACCCTTTTTTCTCACTTTAACATCTTTACCAAAGCTTATGACAATTTTATCACTGTGAATGTCAAATTCATCCCTTAACACTTTTTAGAGTCAAGATAGTAGGAATCAACACTTTAGTGCACTGAATCCAGTCCCGAGGTGCTGCATTGCTCAGCTATGGGACTCTGAAGTAAGCAGACCAGAGTTTTATAGTCTAATCTAAAAAGTGAAAGAAGAGGAATTACTATGCTAAACAGTGTGAAATAACCATTAACTTTCATTGACTTAAATATAAAACTGTTTCCAACATGGGTTCAAATCCTGCTCCTCCTAATGTAAAAATGAAAAACAAGTCAGAGAGGAAAAGAATTGTGCGTAAAGCGTTGGGCAGTTCTTCCTATTCTCTCTTCCTCTTAGTGTTATAATTCAGCTCTCCTTAGCAAACATTAATAGCACTGTCTTAAATATAATTACAAATCAGTTTTAAAACTGTAAAATCTCTTTATATGTGTAGAGATTACTTTCACAGTGCACACACTTTTCAAACATGCTGTAGGTGCCTATACATGTCCCCGTGGGGAAGATGGTTTACTGTGTCATTGTTTTATGTTTTCTTACCAGTGCTTACAGTAAAAATACTGTGTTTTTTAAAAAAGCAAACAAACCAGCAATTAACTTTGTGTCTTTGTTGTTCTTTTTTTGGAGGGGTACAGCAAAAAAACCCAGCATAAGCAGTGATTGCTGGATTGCAGGATACATATGCAGGAGAGAGATTTTGTGATTGCGTTGTGATCTATTTCAGGCAGGATACATAGCAGGGGAAAAAGAGACAGTGTTGTATGTTGAGGCACATGAGGTTGCAAGCATGTTGAAGGGTGGAATTATGATTCAAAATCATCTTGAGAAATTGGACAGAACTGACAAATTTTGCAAACAGGAAGGAGAGGAATTAAAGGTCAGCTTGGCAGAAAAAGTTTGGGTAGTTGGCTGATAGCAGGGAAAAAAGAGACAGTGTTGTATTGTATGTTGGGGCACATGAGGTTGCAAGCATGTTGAAGGGTGGAATTATGATTCAAAATCATCTTGAGAAATTGGACAGAACTGACAAATTTTGCAAACAGGAAGGAGAGGAATTAAAGGTCAGCTTGGCAGAAAAAGTTTGGGTAGTTGGCTGGCATTCATTTTGTGACCCATTCTAACAACATAGTGATGCTGCAAAATGAACAGAAATATGGAGATGTATAAAGACTGTATCATCCATATAACATAAAATACCTCTTTCTGTTCAGCTCTGGAGAGGCATCAGCTGAAATATCAAGTCTAGTTTTATATGTCACACTTGTTAAGAAAAACTGGAGACTGTTCAGAGAAGAGCAATGAGATTTAACAGAAATCTAGAAAACATGAGAACATAAGTACATGAGAATGAGAAGTATAAGAAGAAGATTGAAGGAGCTTGAGTTGGTTTGCTTACAAAATACTCAAAGGATATACAAGTCTCCAAACACAAAGAGAACAATTTATTCCTTTCATCTTTTCAGTGTCTGTTACGTTCATGGTGGCTAGAACAAGAAATAATAGGCTTATTGAATCAAAGAATATTTCGATTAGTCACTAGGGAGGAACTGTGTAACAGGAAAGATTGTGGAACACTGTAAGAGATCATGGAGGGGGTCTCTTGGGATGCGCATGGCAATCATCGGGCACGTAGCTGATGACAATGTGTTAGCCAGAGATGAATCCTGCCTTGGGGCAGGCGACTGCCCTGGACAATCTCCTGACATTCTCTCCAGCCAGGCTTTCTCTTTTTTTCTGTGAATGTAACATGAACTGTAAAATTATTGGAGTAGAGGACTCATCACGCTATCCAGCTCTCAAGAGGTGCCAAAGGAATGGGAGAAAGATCAGCTTTGACTTTATTTAGTAACTTGAAATGAATTGGAACGTATGTTAAGGTTTCCTGACTATATATGTGTAATGTCTTGGACTGTAAACTGCTGTGAAACTTGCATAAAAGCCTATAAGGAAGTTAGAATAGCTACACATAGTCAAGAAAAAGAAATCTAAGTGCTAGTCCTGACACTTGTGATCATGTGCTCTTGTTAAACTTGAGCTGACTCACTGGAGGGGTGTATGAGATGGAGACCAGCATCTGCACATCTGCATACCATAATTATGAGCTTTCCTTGTCTTCACCAGGACCATCTGCCTGCAGAGCCCCTGGCAGAGCGAGGTGCTGGCCTGTGACTGGTGCTCCTCTGCGCTATGAGCCAGGTCCAGTGAAAGGGCCGGAGGAAGGTGCCCGAGGGGAAGGGCCGTTGGGATAATCCCTAAGCTCGGTGCCCTGGCCTCTCACGGGTGCACCACACTTCTCTATCCCAGGACTGAGTGTTGTGATGGATTAGACAGTGTGGAGGAGCTTTTCAAATCCCAGTTTTGGTTTTAGGGGTCTACATTCTGCAAGTTCTCCTGGCACGACTCAGTTACTGCCAGTCTGACCCTAAATGTTGATATATCTGATGGTTTACATGGGACATCTAGTTATTTTGCCCTGGGAAAAGTTTGTGAGTCTTTCCCTGTAACTCTTTTTTTCTTTTTTTTTTTTTTTTTTTTTTATGAGCACAGAAGATGTTTAATGAATTAGATCTTTTACTTTGGCTTTCATGTTATTTTTAGTGTAATAGCTCAGGAGCAGTGTTTCCTGTGAAGATTTTCAACTATTTTCCTTCTCATGCTATAGTTTTAGCCTTAAAATTTTTTGCTGCCCTATGTTCACAGGAAAGAAATTATTTCGTTTCATTTCCTCCTCCCTTCCCCCTTTTTTTGAGCAAATTAATTGTCTGATTTCTATCCAAGCTGATTACAACCTTTCTCTGACTAAATATTCTTCCAAGGATTGTATTTTCTCGAAATGCACTTATGTGTGAGGAAAACAAATGAGTAGGTGGTGAAATTATACAGGGATGGGAAATCAGATAACACTGAAATGTCAGATTTAATTTCCTGTACTAGGAGGCCAACAGCAGGCGTGTTGGTTTTCAGTGGGAAATCATCGGTGAGAGTCATAACAAAAGAAGTGGCGAAGAGCAAAGCATGCTGCTCACATGTGAGTCTCAGACAGGCACAAACGTGGGAGGAGGCAGATTAATTCCTCTCCTTGTCTCGAGTTAAAAGCACCCAGGCTTTGCAGGCAAGCACGGTCCATCCACAGGCTGTGCTGATTTTCATGATTTGTTTATCTTCATGCATAAAAGGATGATTTCGGAAGTTTCCCCTGGTGCTGCAGGTGAAGGGGAAGGGATGTCGCGGGAGGAGGTGTGTGTTTGTTTCCCTACTTGGGCATTCAGCCACCCTAGGTGGAGGTAAGTCCCCTGGGAGATTTGTGCTGGTCAGTGCTGTGGTACAGGGGCATCAGTGGGAGGTTTGGGTCGGGGGGCTGTGCTGCCTGGCAGCCAGCACCTCGCCTTGCAGGGGACCACGAGATGTCACTGCAGATCTAGCCCAAGCCAGAGAATCCCCTTAATCTGTAAAGCATCTGAAGATCCAATACATTCACCGCTGGTTAGCAGCGAGGGAAAAAAATGCAAAGGGGGCAGTTAAATAAGATAGAGTGTCTAAAATTTTGGACTGACTTGATGTTATATAACCCAGGAACAGATTTTATGTGGTGAATGATTTCACGGACCCTGATGTGCTTAACCAGAATCTTAAGAATCGTTTATTGCTTTTTAACTCTCCCTTACATGCATCACAAGAAACAGCAGCAGGGTCCAATCAAGGGCATATTGACATCACCACCTCTTTGGTTCTCCTGTTACACCGCTCAATACTCTCAGTTAGTTTATCACATTCTTGTAATTTTCCCCATGGGGCCGTCGGCCTCAGTTTCTGTTTTGCAGGATCTTAGAAATCACGCGCGTTACCCCTGGCTGATCCTTTGTTATGTTTTGTTAATCTTAGTGTATGTTTCTCGTGCGAACGGCAGGAGGAGGAACAAGATGCACTGGTCTTTGATATTCATGGGACACTGCCGCTTTATCTATCGCTGTACCGTTTCCCACATCTCCCCCTTTTTTGTTTAACCAGACACCATTAACAACAAGAGCTGCCATGACTCGAGCTTCGACCGTTTGTAATTGCTTTAGTGAGGTCCACACAAAATGCAACATTAGGCATAAACAGATAAACATAAAACCACCAACTACTATAAAAATCCACACAGATTCAAACCTGAAAACCATGTTTGGGGATTTAACCACTTAAGATTGTTGCTTAAATCATCCATCGTACTTTTTTAGTGAGTTTTTGTAGAATTTAGCTTGCGTTTGTATGGCATTTTGGTGATCTCCAGTCCAAATTACAGCAGCTTCTAAGGCTTCAAGCCGTGCCAGTATTTGTTCATCAATCCTTTCGTGAACCTGTAATTCCTGTGTGACGTTTGTCAAGGCCTCTCCCACCTCATGAGCGGTTTGTACAGATTTCACCGAAGCAGCAGTAGCCACTGCGCAGTAGCCATTGAGGTGGTAATAAGAATGACAACAGCTGAGATTATACAGAAAATCAACCATCTGGGATTATACATGAGATATTATTAGTGGTAATATTTTGATGCTTTACACAACTAGCATAAAAGGAACTAGTATTACTAATATAAACCAAAATATTATTCATTGTAACATTTAAATCAGAAGCTAACAAAACAACATACGAGTGTGAAGTGCATACCATAACCTGTTGAGTGTGGAGAAGACTTAAAATTATGCAATAAAGGTGAGCCCACAATGTGGGCTCAGTACACTTGTAGCTGACCAAAGGATATGCACGTCACAGATGCAACTAACCACAACATTCCTAAATCACTATTCAGAATGATTAAACAGGTTAAAATGATTAAACATAAAAACATAAAATGAACAAACATAAAACGTAACAATTTTACAACTGTTATTATCTCTGTCTCCTGCTTCACCAGTCACCTGGTCGCATGATATATCTATGCAACCAAGTAACTAATGATACCAGAAGTAGGAACGACTCATGCCAGTGTCGCCCCATCTGTAGCCTCTTCGTCTGCTTGTTGTTGGATGGTCTCTTGTGACTCTGCTTCTTCCAGCACAATGTACGGCTTCACGCGTTTGGCCGGAATCCAATGGGGACTTGTAGGAAGAAGAACACACGCATACCCTCTTCCCCAAGTTAGTAATTCTACTGGGCCTTGCCATTGTGATTCCCCGAACGCTTTATACCACACTTTTGGTCGAGCCGCAAATGAGCAGCTGATGCTAAACTGCCGATCAGTTGCCGTAGAAAACAGCTGATGTAGCGATTTAAAATTTTCAGTACTTATAATGCTGTATCTAATTGTTCTTGCGGAGAGATACCCATATTCCCCCTTTTTTGTTTTTCTAACATAGTCTTTAGAGTCCCATGTGCACGTTCAATGATTGCTTGACCTGTGAGAGAATGCAGTATCCCTGTGGTATGCTGGATACCCCA
>NW_009617095.1:0-740 GCF_000690535.1 Cariama cristata
GGAGTAGGCAAAGCCTGATCTATGAGGCATTGCAGTTGTAACGCTGTAATTCCTGGGTAACAACTTTGACCATCCTGTAGTTACATCACTGTGTAGGACCGCATTTCTCCCTGACGGCATTGCATCTGTGGTGGTGGGATCCCTTCACATCGGTCCTTGAACCTCCTCACTTCCTACCAGAAGCTTAGGGTTTGCTCATGGTGTCCTTGGGTCCCATGGTGAGGAATTTGTGACAGTGATTGCCTGTCTGCAGAGTAAGGTTTAGAAAATCAAGGCTCCAAAGCAATAATATAAAATGTGACTCATACCATTTCGTTGCCAGCAGGGTGCAAAGTAGCTTCGTCATAAATAAGTAATACTGTAGTACATTTATTGAACAAAGCAGCAAAGTACATCCTGTGGTGTGCTGTCTCTGGATGGAGCTAATCCTGGTGGCTCCTCAGCGCTTCCTCCTGAAACATTTAGCTTTTGCTGAGGTAATTGCTCAGCTTCACCAATTAGTGCTTCTTACAGGTGGAAATTGCTGCTCTGGCTGGAGTTGAGAGCGATGCAGGGCTGTTGTGAACCTCAGCCTCTAGACACCCTGCGTCTGGCCCAGGCTGCGATACCTGGCAGGGGTCAGGCAGAAA
The DNA here is from genome assembly GCF_000690535.1 of Cariama cristata. Lineage (NCBI taxonomy): Eukaryota > Metazoa > Chordata > Aves > Cariamiformes > Cariamidae > Cariama > Cariama cristata. The sequence goes on from NW_009617095.1 coordinate 630, forward strand.
GACAGCAAGTGGGTGAGTGTACCTATTTTTGTGCTGGAATTAGAGTGTATCTCTGAGCTGCACAAGACTTGCAGCTGGTGCTCCTGTCCCTGGAGAATGCCATAACTATTA
>NW_009617096.1:0-39212 GCF_000690535.1 Cariama cristata
TAATAATAATAATAGGAGGAGGAGGAGGAGGAGGAATAATGAAAAGGGAAAGACAGAGAGAGGAATAAAACTCAAGATAAAAAAAAGTGATGCACAATACTGTTGCTCACCACCCACTGACCGATGCCCAACCTGTCCCCAAGCAGCGGTCAGCCCCTCCCAGCCAACTCCCCCAGTTTACACACTGAGTATGATGCTCTGTGGTATGGAATATCCCTTTGGCTACTTCAGGTCAGTTGTCCTGGCTCTGCTCCCTCCCATTTTCTTGTGCACCTCCTTGTTGGCAAAACATGGGAAACTGAAATGTCCTTGACTTTGAGTAAGCACTACTTAGCAACAGCTAAAACATCAGGACATTATCAACATTGTTCTCATACTAAATCCAAAAACCACAGCACTGTACCAGCTACTAGGAAGAAAATTAATCCTATACCAGCCGAAACCAGGACAGGCATCAAACACAAACAATGGATCTGGTACATAAACAATTCACAAGCTCTTTTTTAGAGGCTTTAAAGGATTTGAAAGTGGCTGTGTGTCTCTACTAATCAAACATTTGAAGGAGGAAAAGCTGTCATTTACCGACAACTGTTCTTCTTCAAAATACATATACACTCCCAACATTTCTCCCTATCTCTTTGTCTTACAACAATTATAAAATGAGGGACTTTCTAGCTGGCAGGAACTACAAGGGGAGGCAATGTGGGCCACACACAGAGGAGATGGTGCTTCAAATGCAGACCTAAGAATAATTCTGAAGTAGAAGGATTCTGACTATCAGTTTTTACATACAAATAACCACAAGTGTAAGTTAGATTCTACTCACACCATTTCAATACTTGACCTCTGATGACACTGCCAGCATGACTGGCAACTGTCATGAAATATAATGACTGTTTAGGGGGTGTGCATAATTACCACTTGGGAAGTGTCCTGTGGCAATTAAAGTCATTCTTACAGGCCCTCAATTAACAATAAATTTCAGTCACTACTGACCTGGGATTAATTAAAAACAACAGTCTAACATCTCAGGGTAAATCACAGAAATATAGGAAAACAAAATCATCTTTGATACTTAAACACACTTTGAAACATACCTGCCTTTTCTTGCATAGAAAGGTCTTAATAGCAAGTGCATCAACAGTGAAAATGGTACCTCTGAAAATCTGAAAGTTTAATCTCTTTCTCAAAAACAAAACTCATAATAAAATTTCCCTCTTTTTTTTTTTTTTTTTTTTTTTGTGAGGAGGCATGGATATATGTAATTTCACAACTATGAAATGCTATGAACATTCACTAGAAGTCATATAATCTAACCTTATGAGCCCAATGCTCTTCCCATGTCATATTGCTCAAATATTTTTTCTCTGTTAATACAAATTTCAAATATACAGTTCTTCTTTACTCGAGAAATGCTTATTCTAAGAAATATTCTAATTTCAATAATATTACTTTTCTTATTAAAGTAAAAATCTCTAACAATCTAATAAATCAATATTTTATGTACTTTAATCTCCATCTTCCTTTTACCCCTGTTCTATGTATATTAGGCAAACTTTTCTAAAAGTAAGATTTTCTTTGCTTTTTGTTACTTAACTGGAGGTATCTTCAAAAAAACTCCTCAACTTTCAGAAATTTGTGAGGAAAATAAACTATTTTAAAAGTCTGAGGTCAGATAACTTAACTAAAGACTGTAGAATTCAAACATCAGACTTCTTACATTGTTACTTCAAGCTGTTATTAATACCACTGGCCTATTTTGACAGTTTTGAAGTTGGATCTCACTTTATCAACTTGCACAGTCTGTTACCATGAAATAAACTGTATAGTTTGTTGTACAAACTAACTAAAACAAAAACCTTATTGTTAACAAATTCCCAAGAGAAAGCGCAGTTATTCTACAATGTGATTTTCTTTATTCAGCTAAAATGTCATATTTGCAAGAACCTAAGTGTAACAAAAACAGTTTCATGTTTTTCAATATGCTTACCTGTCTTGAAGGAGTGAAGATAAAATGTACTTCAGACATGTCTCCCTCGTTAGTTTCAGAGTTTCATTTGCAACTGACCTTTTGCTGATTTATAATGAGGCATTTAGAAATGTTTAAGTCTTGCAAAAAAGGAAATGAACCAGTGTGCAGACTAACGATAATGTTCATGAGAACCATCAGCTATTGCTTAAAAACAAGAACTGATTTACAGGGAATAATACACAAAAGACCTGATGAACCCATCTAACTTTTATATTACTGTATCTGCACTGATTTTACTACAATTACCACTAATAGGCATTTGTAAATGAGAAGAGTTATACATCCCCTCCATATTCCTCTCAGATAAACCTGAATTTTACATCTGCAGTATTTTGTGTGTTTGAATGGATGATGACAGGCACAGTTCAAAAGAAATTTGTATGAAATTTTCATCCAAAAATATATAATTATTATGTTCTATTATTAAACAGATGATTAATTTCAGATCTTACTTATTCAGTACAAGCTCTTTTAATAGAGAAATTAAAAGTAGGAGGATTTTTTTTTTTCCCCTGGTAAAACCAAAATATTTTCCACCTCTGTTTCTAGAGAAGAGTGAGTGTGTAAGGTACATTATGCTCAGGATAAATATGTCACTGTCTTCAACATGAGTAAAAATCACTGAATTTCAACACATTTTTTTAGTACTATTATTTTACTTTCTAAACTGTGAGTAGAGAAAATGTGGTCCAAAATCAAACAGACATTGACTGTTTGCAGATACAAAAATATTGTGACTTTCTTGAAAATTATTCACCTAAAGCTGAAATTTTCTCTACACAAAAAGCTTTGGTTTTTACTAAGATTTACTTTATTCCAACTGAAATAAGCTATGTTTAAACCTACTAGCTCTTAACATGAACTAACTATTCAGGTAACGTAGATTTTATAAGCCTACTTCACAGAGAATTAACAGTAAATGAAATTAGAGCAGAGTAATATTTGTATGGGATACTCACTACTTCACATTTGCCTTAGCAGTCCTCCAGTTACCATCTATTCTGATTTCATTTTCCATAGATTAACTGATATGTTTACCTGCCTTCCCATCTGCTGAGCTGACTGTTTGCAAGTTACCTGCTTAAATGCTGGCAGGGAGCATAAATTAAGCCATTTGTCATTGTATGCTTGTAAAATGAAAAATATTTCAATGTTAGAATAAGTGCATACAGAAAACTGCTGCAAAGCAACAGCCAAAGATGTTACATCCCTATATTTAGCAAGGTCAAATGAGGGAAAGGTTGGAAAAACTCAATATCAAAAATCTAAAATCCCACCATATTTAAAACATCAATTCAAATTTTGAGAACAATGAAATTGGAAAGCATCCAGTTTATCCTTTTCTTTTTCTTATTTGTCTCCTGCCAGGCAATCACAGCAGCAAATTACTTCCTCTCTCTTTGTACAGAAGGCAGTAAATTTTTCTTAACCCTTCCTTTCCAACACAATAAAATCACAAAGAAAGCCTTCTAGTTTATTATATTTACTAAGTAGAGCACTATCAAAACTAGGCACAATCTGAAGAAGTTTCCCTCACAGTTTGATCAAAATACCTCTAGAAATTACAATTTTCAAAGCATTTTATAAGAGATATTCTGTAGCACTCTAATGTAAAGCTGCATGTTGTATATTTCAGAGCATCTACGTTTGCAATTTATGAGTTATGTGTGATGGAAATTTACCTATCCTTTTTATTAGATACATTTTAATAAAAAAAATAATTTGGGGGAACACTTCACACTTGAAAATTCATATGCATATGGAAATTTGTAGTGGAAAAGTGTTAGAGCATTGAGAAGTTGAAGACATTGAGCCCTAAGGTCTTTTTGTTGTCATTGCAAATAATTTTCAGTAATCTTTACAAATATTTTCAAGAAAATATGAGGTATAATTTAGAAAGTCACTAGTTGTGACTTTAGTATCATGAGAAACTACATGATAAATATCTACTTACATATTAATCTTTCTCTTTCAATCCTATAGCATCTGAAAAAACTTCCTTCTGGGTAAATTAAACATTTTCCTTAGCCTTCCTGAATAATTATCTCTGCTTCTTTTTCATGTAGCTAAGCAATAGATTATTTAGTACCAGGGCATGCAATTATTAGCTTGGACCTAGCAATTCCCCTGGCTTCCCCAATACAGACATACTTATCCCCCGAAATCCTGCTTAGTAATCCACTGGTGTGACATCAAAACAACTGTATGCAGTTGTCCTTTTTAACCATTATTTAACACAAAGCTACACATTTAGCATCTAAAGACTTCAAGAGTGAAAAATGGGTGGATTGCACCAGCCTTCTACTTCAGGACAGTAAAAAGAAAATGACTTGTCAACTTGTTCAGCTCCCTATGGAGAAGAAGGAAATACAAAATTTGTGGAAAGGAAAGGGAAGAATGGAAAGACAGGTGTAAGAGTAAGGATTTTTCCTGAGATGGAATGTGATAAAAGAACAATATTTACTTTTTTTTGGACAACTTAACTGGCATTCCCCTTAAGATCACACTTATCAATCTGTTCAGAAATCTGACAGAAAGAAGAAGTAAAGAAGAGCAGGCTTAGAAGTTTCAAACAATCATCAAGCATACAAAGCTACGGAGATGAAGTATGTAAAGCGCTTTTCTGAACCTGGGAGCAAAAATAATAATTTAGGTTGGAAGAAACTTCTGGAGGTCATATAGTCCAACAATCAAAAAAAGAAATGGCTTATTAGCACTTCACAATGATCTGAAGCTGAATGACATGTGACCTCAATATCAAAAAAAGTGATGAAAATGCACAAAAATAAACAACAACTTAGCTGGTCTAACAGTAGCATCAGTGATCATGATGGGAGTATCATAGGATGTGTAGAAATGCACTCCCTTTGAAATAACTAGCAGATTAAATCTTGCCAAGTAGGATCTACAAATGGATTTAAATGAACAATTACCACAAGGAACATGAACAAAACATGAAGTTTCACACCCCAAACCATTCTCAGTTTCTAGAATTGTGCTAATATAAGTTCGGACTAATTGGGCTGCCGCTACCTGCAGAAACAGAAAAGAAAGGCAGCTGGTGGGAGGAAGACGTGTGGAGAAACATATCCCAAGAGAGGTCCTGGGCCAAGAGGGCTACACCCACCACGGGCACCTTAGTCCTCCTACCTGGGACTGCAAGGTGCTGACCTTCACTGCAACATCTATCACCCCAGGTTGAGGGAGATCAGTGCAGTCAGCCAGGGAGCCCCAGAGTCATTGGCAGGGAAGACTGGTTCGTGTTAGTCACACCTCTTGTGTAGCATTTGAAAAGGTATCATTAATGAATGTTTTCTGCATTAGTTTGGAATATAGCTATTAATTTTTTTTGTAAATAAGTATTGATAATTGTTGTATTTTGATTTGGATGTTAAATATTTGACTCCACGTAAAAGTGTTTTGAAGGTTTTGTCCATAACAGAAGACAGTATTTAAAATGTGCCAGTATTCTTATAGTGAAATTCTATATGTTGAATAAAAATTGCATAAACAAATGTTAAGTACTTTATGTAGTACATGGTAGTCTTCCGTCTTTATTGTAGAAGGTCTGCATAAGGAAAGGATGAAAAAAGAAAAAGAAAGACAGACAGACTAATCTAACTGAACAGTTCCTTTTTTATTTGGATAAAAAGGAGAGTAGAAGAAAAGAAGCATGCAAAAAGTATTAAGGGTTTTGGATAAGACAGCCTGGCAAGCTTGCATTTCTGCTTATTAACTTGCCCTCCCATGAGCAAGCTCCACAACCTTCTTAGGCTTTGAAGGTTGCAGATACTTTTTAACAGGACTGGTTATTGACAGCAGATCTTTATATACTCTTTGCTTTATTTAATAAAATGGGATAGAGGAACAACCAAAGTGTTCAGATAGAGACTGAATTATAATGAAAAGGGGAACAAAATAATTTTGTAGAATTTTAAAAGCTTGAAACTGTATGTAACTTTTGTTGATTAAACAAAACAAAAATAAATGACTAGGGGGAAAAAAGGCTTTCCTAATATTTCAAACAGCTTCACCTCCCCCCATCTTAGTGTTAATATGAAAATTTAGATGGTTCGAGCAAAAGTGTATATCCCCTCTTTACCTTTTCCATGTACAGTGCTCATATTGAAACCAGAAAGTGAAACATGGAGAAACCTTTAAAGTATGAATGTAATGATTTTGGCCACAAGAAATGCAAACACTTGCCACATACCCTCAGCAGCAGTTACATCATTCCTTCAAATCTTGTTATGAATATAAAAGGACAAAATCGATTTATGCATTTTAACCTAACCAACTCCTTAACTTGGAAAGACATTGACTCGTGTAGATAGAACACTCTTTGGATAGCTGTACGGCATCAATTGTTTGGAAGAGTTTAGCACGAACAATAATGTTTCAAATGAAGGTGTTTACATCAAAACACAAATCAGTTGTGTGCATCCCATTCTGCAACATCAATGTCATTTTCAGAATTAGTGATGACTGTAGTACTGCCTAGTAAAGATCTTGAAGTTATTTCTTTTCTTCCACAATCTCCATTAATCACTTCCTCAGGGAGAAGAGCTTAAAAAAAACAGTGATGGATAGTGTGGCTACCTTTCACTGCCATCTCTTCCACAGGATGCAGGAAAATATCTGCTCCACTGTGGTCTCTTGCATGGGCTGCAGGGGAATATTGGCATCTGTGCCTGGAGCACCTCCTCTTCCTCCTACTTCTCTGACTTTGGTGTTCACACCGTTGCTTCTCACGCTTTTTGCCCCTCACTCCTCACTTCTGTGTGGCATTTTTCCCTTTCTTAAATATGTTTTCAAAGCAGCATTCTTTCTATGACCTCAGTGAAGCTATGCTAACATATACCTGCTAAAGCTGTGAGCCAATACAACCAATATTGTCAGTTGTCCCCACAGATATTACACCCACAAATAGTTAAACAAATTTATTTCATGAGTTTTCAAAAGATCATTTTTTTTAGTATTCTCATTTCCACATCTAAAAATAGCCCCAGTCTCCTGGGGAAAACCAGAATAGACAGAATGAAGCAAAAATTTTTGAACATGTTTTTCAAAATACTGTGACATATGTACAATTAGCTAGCAAATGAGTAATAAGAAAGCTAGAAAGATGATATTAGCTAGCGTCATTCATACAAAATGTACTTCTAAATAATTGGTCTTCCTTGTAACTTCTTCTCTATGCCAACTAAGCACCATAAAGCAAATCAATCAGGCTGGACATCTGATTAGAGACAACAACAAAAACAACAGCAAAATCAGAACAAACTGTCATGAGTCAAAGGAAAAACTTTAAAAAAGAAGATTATTATATTTTAATCATTGTTCATTCAGCATTTAATTCAATTCAACTATGCTGACAAGTCTGCATATTTGAAAACTGTCCCCCTGTATTTGATTAATTTATGTTGTCATATTTACAGTTTGGTGTAATATAAATGCTAATTTTTGGAAGAAATTACATATGTGGTCAAACTAAGCAGTTTTCCATATTACACTTTGGCACCATATTATGAAAGATAAAACCATTATTTTTAGATTAACTTCCGATTTATAAAAAAATTAAACTCATCTTCTCCAGGTTTTTAAAATTCTAATTCCTCCCCTGACCACATATCTGTAAAAGTTCAAATTAACAAAACTAAAAAGCTGTGAAAAAAAAGATTTTTCTCAGGTCCATGTTCAACAAACCCTTTAAAGTCCTGCCTAACCTTTTGCCATTCTTATTTGGCCAAAAAATTAAGTTAATTGGATTTAAGAAAATGTTTGATTTCTTAAGTCAATCAGAGCCTTTAATCAGCACTTAGATTTCCTTTCTAAGGCCCTAACTCTGAAAAAATTCCAAGGTCATTTGCATATGATTAACACACTTCTGTGGATTCTCAGCTCAGTGTTACAATTGAATGGAGAGACTTGGCAAACTCCTGGGATCTTAGAAGAGGATTTTGTGGAGTCCTGTGAGAGAATCATTTAATTCTGTCAAACAAGGACTAAAAGTGACTGTGTCTTTGGTGACTAAAACCATGAAAAATTATTCTTATGCAGAAACCTTGAATGCATTTCATCAATCTATATCAGAATACACGTGCTCATCACAAAGAGTCCCTCTTCCAATGGTTTCGGAAACCTAATTATTTTCAAAACATACTTTTGTCTGAGCAAATTCACCTTTAAAAGCACTGGTTATCCCTAAGTTACAGATTCAACAGAGGGACTCTTATACACAGAGGTGCTCAGCCAAGAGAAATCATGCTCATTTTCAAGGTTTCTCATCAAGGAACTGTAGTGCACTCTGAAGGAGGGATTAGTACCGAGCAAGGGTGGCCACCAATGTAAGTGTGGTGATGTGAAACATCACTGTTAGTGGGGTAACAGGAACACCTGGAAACAGTTCCACTAGCCTATAGCTACTATCCCACACACATGCCACCTTTGTCTAGGTAGCAGCAGCCATCAAAGCCTGTTTTTCCAGTATTCTGATGCTGACAATTTAGGCCCATGATATTATCATATTACCCTAGCCTCTGGCTAAAGGTACCAATCTATTTTGTTTTGCATAGGACTCTGGCCTGGGGATTCCCCAAAAAGTTTTGCTCTTGGCATTCCAGTACTTCCCACTTTTGTATATCATCACAACAAGATCTGACTTACCTGGAACCTTAAAGCAGATTTACCAGTGGCTTTTTGTTAAAGTAAGTACTTCTTAAAAAAAAATAAAAAATCCAAACACATTTGAATTTTGTAAGCTAGGTTTCAATAAAATGTAAACTAGAAGTAAACAGCTTCATAATAGACATGCTTAAAAAGAAAACATTGAAATAATTTTATTTCATGAGTATTTTTCCTTTTTCTTTGCCACCTCATAGGACACATGATTTCCTCTCTACTTGTTCTCTATCCAGCAGTTTCAAGCAGCTTTCTGTTTATCAGCAAGGTCTAAACAGTTCCCTCTGATTCATTGGAAAATATTCTTTTTTCCCACTGCATCTGAGTCTCAGTTTATGCCTTCTTCCGTCATGTACTTATGTCACTGTTTCCCCACTGGGGGTATTTCTAACCACCAGCCTCATCTTTGCTTTAGAAGTTTCTTCCCCATTGAGAACTCATTGCTGGTCTCAGTCTTTTCCCTGATCCAGAGATACAACTCATTTAGAGCACAGCAGCCAAGATCAGGCAAACAGGTAGCCTTCTCCTTACTACTTGCAAGCACCCTTTAAGCAAGGTGCCACATAAAATTACAGGTAAACAAGCAAATTACTTACACCTGCCAATTGCTGTATTCAGTCCAGGTTTTAATTGCTCCATTTAAGAAACTTGCATTGAAATATTAATCTTGTAAATTTGATCATTAATATTTTATTTCATAACAGACAATGAAAATTTTAATTTTTGCTGTTTCAGTCCTATTCATCTAATGCAGCTTTGGACAAATATAAGCAAGTAAACCTTCTTTGCTTATTTAAGATCTCCTGATATTTGTAAAAAAATTGTGTTATCTATTCCTAGCACAAATTAAACTACTTCTTTCCCAGTAAACAGTTCTCAATGTTCAATAATCTGCTTTAATTTTAAAAGTTAAATAATATGCTTTACATTTTTTTCTCCTTCCAGCTGCATGGAATTTTCTGTACTGACATTCTTATTGCTGTATTAATTGATCATTAATTGAAGTGAACCAATGACTGAGGCCATTTGGCTAAAACTGAATAAAGAAATAATATATGGGTTACCACTCAAATGACTTTTTCTCATCTCTGCCAAAAACCCTGAAGTTCACATTTGTGATGCAAGACAAAGATGCACATGTTATTCTTTTTGCTTTTACTTAAATTAAAACATTCACATGATTGTAAAAGTGACAGAATCTCAAATACCAGAATAATTTCAGCAAAATCCCAGCTTGAGGTGGCTCATTGTGGATGGAATTATTCTAATTTCAAAAAACAGAAAATTTTTCAAGTGTTTAAATTCTTAGAAATAGTAGTAAAATGCAAAGCATTAAGAACTAGCTCTTTAAACAGAAAATCTAGACCTACTAGTGTGAGACGTATAAATAAAAAGGGTTGATAACAAGCATCTTTGGATGCACAATGTTGCAAGGTAAATCTTTCTGCTAGTCTCTCTTTCCAGTTTAGCATTTTTATTAGTTTAGACTGGAGAGACTCCAGTCTATTGAGTCTCTACTACCACCTCTGTCGCTTGACTTTGGGGCTCCTGCGTGCTGCAGATAAACTTCTGGTCTTCTACCTATCTTTGTTCTTCTGCAGACTTTCCATTTTTTCTGTCCTTATCCCCTATCTACCTCAGTTGCAGTAATGATGCGTCTCCTAACTGAATTTTTTCAGTACTGGTCTGCCTCCCCGGAACATAAATACAGGAGAAAGATGAACAAGCAGACTATTTAATACTGATCCTTTTTTTTTTTAAAAAAAAAAAAAAAAAACAACAACAAGAATAATATATAGTACAGATACAGTGAATTGAAAACAGCATAAACAACTCCACTTCCATCGCTATTAGAGGTAACTTTGGGACAAAATGAATGCTTGCGAAAGAATTAGAGGGGTGACTTTCAGCTGCTAAGCTGTTCATAACTCCAACCAGTTAAGGCATAGAAGGTTGTGTCTTGCCCAGACTTAGAAATTGTTACTTATATATTTTTGTAAAGAACAGTTGGAAGAGAAAGAAACTGAAAAGTAGGAGTAGTGATTGAATTCTCTAAAATATTTCTGTAATAACAGCAGAAAGATAATAATAGTGGGAAAAAGCTTGAACTAAAAAAAGGATTTTCATTTGAATTACAAACTCTATGAGCCATTAATACAAACAGGATTAGAAAGGGTGACATACATGAGAAAACTGGAAGGACAAAGTGGAAAAAGGATTTGCATTATATCCACTTAGTTGTTACAGAATGTTTGAACTCATATGGAAAGAAAATGCTTGCTACAATAGAGATGTGGTAGTAACTTAAAAAAACCTGTGATAAGTCAAAAATTCAATGGAATATTAATAGCAAAAAACAATAGCAATGAAAAGTACAATTTGAGCAATAAAAGAACTGAGAAAAAATACATTTAACCACAGCTATGAGGATGTGATTGAGGTCTGTGATTTAAGATATTAAAGATATATTCTTTTCAAATACACTTTTGGACGGGAGGATAAGAAAAGAATATTTCAGTATTCCATGTATCTTCAGCAAGGAAACTTCAGTAGTTATTTATATCCTAGAGACAAAAATAAATATTTAGTGTGCAATAATATATACATTAAAAACATTTTTGAAACAAGTTTTCAGAATGCATATGTTCAGCCAGCAAATGGAATACTTTGGAGCAGCCATGTCACACAAAGTTACCAGGAAGGGCCCTCTGTGACACTGTGAAGTATAATTATACTGACATGATTAGATTTCCAATTCCTGAACATTACAAAGTGGGCAGGTTTGAATTTATGTTAGAAGTAACTGTAGCAAAAGTAAACAGAAGAAGTTGAGTAACTGAGCAGCTAATTTGACCTCTACTGAAGGTAAGTATATACAAAATGACTACACTAATACTGACATTTCCAGTGCCTCTATGACGAAAATCTCTTTTACATCAATAGCTCAGCCCAGGTTTCCAAAGAAAACCTGAGGCATTTATTTCTAGGGTACAGTTCTGTTCTAACTGACACTACAGGCAAGACTTTCATTGCTTTAATGAGACCAAGATCAGGTTTCTGCTTTCTATCATGCTCTTCTTCATATGGATTTTTTTTTTCTTTAGTAAATACTATAGTAGCTAATATTGTGGTATGTATACTGTTGCATTTTATTGTACCATGGATTTTAGTAATTAGATAGTTTTTTACTAAAATTTTTTCTCTGAATAAATTACACCTTAGGATATAGATTTAAAGGTATGAAAATAAATACACACTTTTAAAACACATTCTGAAAAATGTCAAGATTTTGTTAGCATTCCAGAGGCAAAAACTATTTTTCATGTGAGGTAATATTTTTAAATCTCTTCATGGGAATGTTTTCCTGAGAAACTCTGGAAGATATGCATTTTACACCTATACGTTTGGAGTAGGAGTCTTCTTTAATTTTACTCATTTACAATTAGATATCCAGTCTGAATAAGTTTGTCAGGCTCTGTGCTGAAGCTGTCTTCCTCAGTGGAAGATTCATTCCCAGAAGGAATTCAGTCTGTCCAGTTAGACACATATATCACAACAGGAAGTCTTGCTCTGGAGAAGTGCCAGTCCTCTTTCCACTGACTAAAGACAGATTTAAATGACTGCTTCTAAATAACCACCTAATTTCTAAATGCCTTGAATTAGGTGAAATGAACCCATCCTTAAGGGCACAATGAAAACAAATAATTGTTCTACTAGTCACTTCACTTAGTCTAGTATTTAATCTTAGACTCCATTTTGAATCAACAGTTAACAAATATGTGTACTTAAGGAAAACTTTAAAATAGTATAAAAATAATATTTAAAAAATCCCAAATCCGTCTATATGAACCATGAATGGACAAGAAGTGAATAAACGGAACTTCAGTCAATATGAGTGAACACAATCAGCCTACTCAGTGCTGTCATACCACTGTGTATTGAGGATCCAGGTCTAGAAATACATTCAGTTTTCTCTTTAACAGAACGTTTTACAGAGAGATCATAATGATAATTGTGTCAGAAATCAAGATTTTTTCTCTTGCAGCATCATTGCATGTGAGGTGCTCACTGAAAGTCACTTGCATGTGATTCCAATCCTTTTAACAGTCTGCATTTCTACAAAAATATAGGTTTCTTTTTCATAAAATAGAGCATTTTTTGTACAAGATTTAGCAGAAGCAGTTCTTTGGTGTTAGCACATAAAGTCAGAACAAAAGTTAATATTTAGTATTTCCCTTCTGTAGAGAAAGTAAACTGAATATGACTATCTAATCAGATTAAATTTTGCTTCCCTTTTGCTTGGTCTTTGTCAATTAGAAACCCAATTGGAAGACTTTAGTTCCACGTAAAGCAGGTGGGATAGGAATCATTGCAGCAGCACAGTTTTTCTGACAAAGGGCCTTATCTGAGCTCTGTACATACAGCAAGAATTGAACATGTTGTTACTGCCCACAAAGGAATGAGCTGGCTGCAGTGAAGAAGCCAGGAAACACATAGCCTGACAGCAACAGGCGGTCAAGTACCTCCTCAGCAGGCAGGTATACAACCTTTAACCTAGTTAACCAGAGTTACAAAAAATTGTTCTGTTGCAACTTCTGCATCACAGCCCTACTTTGAAAGAGACAGTTAAGTCTTTCATTGCCAAAAGGCAAAGAAGAAAGAAAGGTCTTGAGGTCTGGAAGGAGCACTGATACAGCAAACAACAGAAAGGGTTCCTAGAGTGGCTCTTGGACAGAAGAGGCATAAAAGTCCCCACCAAGAGAAATCAAGTCATAATTATTTATGGCAAAGCTATTGAGTACTCAGAACCTATAAAAATGCTGAAGAAGCGCTTTATTTTGTCAATTTGTTATGAAGTCAGGATTGGAAAGTGTCAAGATTTTTTCTTACACCACACTGGGTAATTTCCAATTATATAAAATGCAAGAACAAATCCATTGACATAGATGCAAAGATCCATAGCTGTTTATGAGATGTTATAGATTATATAGACCTATACGTTAGTATGCTATTCATGATCTGCTTGTACATGTATCATTTGTAAATAACTATAAAGAATATCGCTATAGATTTTTCCACAAGGTAACTTCTGTTCTTCCACTTAGATTAGGATAATCTCCTTTCATGTTCTTCCTAAAGAAGATGAGTGTGCAGTCCAAACATTGTAAAACTGAGAAACATAGCTAATGAGGAATTTCAGTACTCTGCAAGAGCAGTGTATGTTTTTCCATCCCAAGGGCAGTTTTTTAAAAAGATTTTTTTTCTGTTAGACTATACTTACAGTTCCACGTTTAGTTCATTATCTGTAATTTCATTTATGTAAATGTACTTAATCTATGAATGTGTTAATACATAATTGTTAAATTCTGGCCTGTAATATATACCTTTTCAAAAACTATTTACATACAAATTGTAAATTTGCATGCACTATTTAATGTTAAAATTAAACATTTGAAAATTTGCAGTCATGAGAAAAAAAACAAAAACCCACCAAAAATTACACCTTCCTGGCATATTTAAAAACAAATATTGACAGAATAATGTTAGTTTCCTGGAAAGATAAATTAAAATGTAATTTTCATCTAAATTATTTCTTCTGTTTATTAACACTACAATAGCAGATGTTAGAACTGTAAGTTCTGTTAGCTTTTATGATTGCAGAAAATTAACTCAGAAACAGCACCATTATATGCTATTGATTCTTTGCTTCAAATGACACTGCAGTCTAGTTATGAATGGAATAGATTTTTGGCCTCCTTCTCCTTTACTAATAAGATCCTATGAGCTTTCCAATCTAATAACTCTAACAGCAGTTAGTATTATAATACTTCATAATATTTGATAATATACATTAATCTGAGAAATAATAGATAATCTATGGTGTTACAACAATAAATATTGGGGCTTACTGGATACTTCTGAGGTCGTACATGGATGCACCATGCAATAGTAATGGATCAGTCTCAAAAAGTGAAGTCTCATAACTCTTAACTGATCTGCAAACCAGTTTTGAAAAAAAAAAAGACAATGCTGGCAGGATTGTATATTTTTGAGACCAGAAATTCTGTCAAAATTTATTTTTCTTCTGATATATTTGCTTTCTGTAGGTAATATGATTCCAATATTACTTTGATTTTCAAAGTATTTGGAATTTGTGCCTGATTTTGTGAAAATTTCAGGTTGATTCATTTTATGGTAATCCAAACCACTTTATTCATCCTTAATAATTAAGGAATGAGATGAATAACCAGCTAGTCATCTTCAAAAAAGGAAGAACAGATTACCCACTGTTCTTTGGCACTGGGAACATTGCATGTCGTGCAAAGTCTTGATAGCATCTGCTTAAAAATATGAGCATGGGAGTATAATTAACTGAACTACGTTTGAATCAGCCCCTTTCACTGAGTAAATGAAGACTTTGGAGAGTGTCTGGAAAGAGACATAGTTTTTATGACCCACACTTTGTCACGTCATTGCTCGTTGCAGTTTAGAAGGCAATTGTTAAACTAGGAAACTAAACGCATCCTAGAACTTTCTCTTTTGAAGTATGAAGCACGTAATTATTTGTATAAAAGCAAAAATATACATATTGAGACACTTATTTTTTATATATAATGAAATAAGAATAATGAGTATATTTTCTTATTTTTACACCACTCACATTTTAATAATAATACAGGATAATTTAATAATACAATAAAGGGTAGATGGAAGAGGTTTGGTGTCTTCTGTTTATTATTTTGTCTGGGGTTTTTTCTCTCCAAAATTCATTTTTCTTTTGAGCTATGTCTTCTTTGTACAGGTAATCCTTGTAGAGTAGATGCTGGTTTTATAAAGTAGAATAATATGGTAGGATAATACATTAAATAATACTTTAACACCTGGTTCTGCTAGCATATCATTGTGGAAAGACTCCTCATCCCTTAAGGATCTCCTGGTAGAATTGAGGACAAAAAGGATGATTTTGTTATTATAAATCTATTCTAAATGGTACACAATTTCTAACTTGATTTTTTAAAAAAATTTTTAACCAAGGATGGATATGTAAAACTGTTTCTGTCTTAATTTCATGTTGAAGACTTTTAGTCATTTTTTCATATATAAAATTATAGGAACTAAATTAATGTAGACATAATATTTTCAAATTAAAACCAAACTCTGATGACTATAACCACACTATAGAACCTTAATTTATGTGATTTAATTACAAACTTTAATTTCTATAATATGGATTTGATTTTGGTTTTCATAACTGCTTCCAAATTCTCTCTGACACTGTCATCTGGCCTTTATTATACAGTTACTTATTACTCCTTTCAGAATCAGTACATCTAACTTTTTCCTTGAATAAAAAATAAATGAACTATATAGGAATATATAGTCTTATATAATACATATGTGTTTTCTGTTTATCTTTCTAGTGATGTATATTGTTGCTAGCTTGTGAGATGGAATTGAGAGACAGACTGGTGGGTTGCTTGACTGACTATTGTTAAAAATTATTAACCCTTTACCTGTGTTGCTTTTCTGTGGTCATGTTGGTTTCCATTTCTTACATACACTGTAGACGATTAAATGAAAATAAGATCTAAATCAAAATAAATCGTCCATGCAAATCATTGTCAGTACAACAATACGCTTATTGATACCCTGTTTTTCTACATTTTAATTATTTATTTTAAATGAGGTTAAAGACTTATATTCTGTTTACTATTCATGTCAAATTCAACTGAACTACTTCACCAGAACACAGAAGAATACATTATGAGATCCACAGACAGAGATGAAGTTCTTCTAGAAATTCTTGATTTCAGCAGACTTCAGGAGAAACTTTAGGCTGATTTTTCTGAAGCATGACTATCTGGCTTTGTTAAAGTTTTTTTTTTTCCACATCCTTATTTAAAGGATGAAAGAGGACACAAGAAAAGACTATATATCTTTTCAATGTTAATGTATTAACTAATCTATTTTATCAGTAGTATCTCTAAAATAGGATCTAAATAATCAAAACTAATTGTGCAGACCACCTATACATACTGAGGTTTGGTGATAAGCAGGAGGAGCTGAACTTGAAACAGTAAACAAAGCACATACCCCTTTTCTTGTCTTTGTTCTTTAAATTTTGGAAAAGTGACGTTTTCTTCTTTTCTCTTTCTCTAAGCATTTTACATATTTTTTATATTGGTTTGGTAGATTCATTAAGCTGTTGTTTCTACATCTTTTATTATTGGATTCTCCAGGGTAATATTCTACTGTGTGACTGAAATTATACCAACAAGGCACCAAGATCCTCAAGAAAAAAAATACAGGAGTGGAATTACTGCCGCTATAACAGCATAGAAGGACAAAGTAGAGGACTGTACTTAAATGGTAGGTGTTCCAAATAGGTTATACTCCCCTCACCCCACTCCCAATGTCATACAAATTCAAGCTATTTATGTGTATTTAGCAGTTATTATAATTTATGAAGTATAGTTATAACAACAGTTAGGAGAGGATTTCACTTTTCCTTACAATTCAGTTCAACATGTACGTTTCCGTCCCCTATGGGATGGAATTATCCATCTCCTATGGTTGGAATCCATCCCTTATGGGACAGAATAGATTTCCAGCTAATTTCCATCCTATTTCAAAGCAAGTTGTTCACCTTATACTCATGACTACCTGAAGAACATAGTTATAAATATATGATTATTCTGTGTCTATGAAGCAGAAAAACAGATATTAGCATTTGCTATTAAAAAAAGGATTTTGACAGGGTGTTCTATAGAAAAGAAAAGAAAAAATAAATAATTTAATCATGATGTATTACTTTGTTTCTATTTTCTTCTGTTTACACTTCTCTGTTATTGCTTAATGATAAACATATTTTTATTACATGCGCATACCCTATATTTAATCTTTGACTTTAAAGACGTAAGTTGGGCTTTCTAGAAATAAAATTTCATTTAAAGTGTAAATTAATTTTATAAGATTTTGATTTTCTTTCTGAAGATATATTTGCAAGTTTGTTTTGTTTTAATTTTGGAAAAGATGGACTTTTTTTGTGAAAAATAAATATTTTCTGACTATGCATAAACCAGCCATATTCTGATGGCTGTACATTAGTACATCATTTCTTAAAGTGGTTCAGAATATTGTAAGAACTAAAACCACTCTGAACTTAAAGCTGGACCAATAGGAATTGCAGATCTGTGGAGGAAAAGAACAGGACGAAGCACCTCCATCTCCTACTTCTTAAAAAATGAACTGATAGGATCAAAATTAATTCAATATCAAAGGATTTACAATCTTTGAATAGGAACCGAGGTAGCCTAACAAATAGGAACTACATACCAGCATTATAGACAGAGCTTATGGAGTCTTGTGATTACACTTAAAGGTTGGTTTTGAGGAAAATATTTCTACCTGTTAAAGTTGCATTGAGAAACTTAAAACCTTGACTAAATAAAATTGAGGGTATGAAATTTGCTTGTGTGCTTGAACCAATGGTTTATGCAGGGATTAATTTCCCTCACCCTCCAAAGGCAAGGGAAGGTTTTAACTCAAAGACACACTGATGCAGAACGTTCCATAGACCTCCAAAGCAAGACTATCTTTTGAAAAGGCTGTTCCACTCAACTGTGGATATAAATGCCAGCTGTTTCATTGATGGATGCTGAAAGGAATCAGATTATTCCTGAGAGAGAGTGGACTGCTATTGTTTAAGTTATCATTGTGTTTCTACTGGTAATGCTGCTAGTTTAGTTAATGTTATTGATAATATCGCAGTGTATGCAGTCCTCTGACAAGACTTTTTAGTCTGGGACTTTAACAACATTTCAGATGAAAATACACATATGTAAAATGTTTTTATTCGCACTTACATTATATATTTGAGCCCCACAAATGTTATGAGTAGCTTATGTCTGAACATTTTCTTAATCACTTTTGGCCTGAACCCCAATATGAAAGGTCCTCTCTCTCCCAGCCCCACCAAGCTATTTGTTCTAGAAATTATGTTAGAACTCATTGCTACACATTCTAAATGGAATTATATCTACTAACATGAATTTTGTACATTAAGCATTGTTTAAGCATTAAAGCTCTAAACAGATGGAGTCATGTAATTTGAGGAGACTAGCAAGCCCTCAGGCCTAGTCCTCTTCATCTTCAAAAAGGAACAAAACTTCAAATAACATCTGAAGAAGGATGGGAAAAAAATAGTCTAAAGTATTACAGTACAAATAAATTACTAGCTTAATTGAAAAGTGACTCCCCCCCTCCCCATTTACTCCCGACTCAGATGTGCTGCTTTCAGAAGGAAGCTGTCACACAGCGATGGAGCTGTTGTGCATGCAGATGGCTGTGTCTCCTTGTAGGCACAGACAGCTGTACCCATCCTTGGCAACCATATCAGCACTTTCCATTAATTGTCTTTTCAATGCACTCTGATTATCCTCAGCTCTTTGCACCATGGAGGTTTATTTTTCCTCCTTCACTCTGTAAAATTCATGTTATTTTCAGAGTTTGATTGCACATGCATGCCACACATACACAAACAGAAATTGTGAATGTACACAGTCACAGCACAAGGTTACTATTGAACACAGGAAATTTGTAAAACCTATACAGTTGACAAATCTTGCCTAGCAAATTCTGTCATTCTGAAAATTATAGTGTTTTGATTGTTTTATTTTTCCTAATCATGACAGTCCAAATCTTTGCATATTAAAAAAAGGAAAAAAAGAAAAAGAAAAACAACACAACAATAGAAAATGTGCCAACTCAAACCTACAAACATTTCAAAAAACAATTACTTCAGTCTGAAATGAAATGTCCACCAGAATCTACATATTCTCTAATTTTCAGGACTGCATACATGGACCAGGTATTGGATTTTTTAATAACTTTTAGAAACTGGGTCCATCATTAACTGAATGCCTTTCCTCATTCACAGCACCTTGGGGAAAAAAAAAATTATATAGAGTTATCTGCCTGATCCTCTGGAGGATCACATATTTTATAGGGTCATATTTTATAGGCCCTTTTATAGCATCAGATTCTTTTGGACTCATTTGCACACCTGCACATGCGCAGTGAGCTCCTTCTGGAACGTTCCAGAAGGTGGTGGGGGTATCACGGTAGCCCCCAGACCCAGTTCACTGTGTGCTTTGGCCGGGCGCGGGCACGGGGTGTCGCTGTCTCCCGTCAGTCTCAGCTGGATGCTTATCTCTGCGGTTTCAGGGTACTTAACACAGGGAACCACCCCCACCTCCGGGGAGCACGACTCACTCACTGCTCTACGTTCCTGAGGTGTACCCAAGGGGAAACTCACTGCCCACCACAAACAGGCATTAAGTCTCCTTCAGCTAGTTTTTTTGAGACAGCTGGTGATAAAGGGTCCCTTGACCATCACAGTCTTATGAGGAGCAGCTGAGGGAGTTGGGTTTGTTTAGCCTGGTGAAGAGGAGGCTCAGGGGAGACCTTATTGCTCTCTACAACCTGGAAGGAGGCTGCAGCAAAGTAGAGGTCAGCCTCTTCTCCCAGGCAACTAGTGACAGGACAAGAGGACATAGTCTCAAGCTGCGCCAGGGGAGGTTCAGGTTAGATGTTAGGAGGCATTTCTTCACAGGAAGGGTCATTAGGCATTGGAATGGGCTGCCCAGGGAGGTGGTGGAGTCACCATCCCTGGAGGTGTTTAAAAAAAGACTGGACATGGCACTTAGTGCCATGGTCTGGTTGACATGGTGGTGTTAGCGCTAAGGTTGGACTTTATGATCCTAGAGATCTCTTCCAACTAAATTGATTCTATGGTTCTGTGATTCTATGATAAAGTAAGCCTATTCTCTGAAAAATGTAGTCATGCTGTTCAAGTTCTATTGTCTCCTGATGGTGCAATAAGTAAAAAGATTACCTTCTTTTTTTTTTTTTCTTTTTTTTCTTCATCAGTTAGAAGATTCTTGATGACTGGAATCTTCAAGAGGAAGGTATATAGTTTCTTTTAACGCACCATCATCGTTAAGAACTTTGATAACCTTAACTTAATTAACACTTCTGTTAATGACGTTTGAACAAGACAGTAATATTCCTCAATCTGCAATGGTTTTATTGCTTATAATATTCATAGAAGCACTTGTATTCTTATAGTCAACTTATTACATTATTTCTGAATTTTTTTAATTTAATAGTCTTAAAAGAGAACCATGCAGAAAGTTCTCCTATGGTAGAATGTAGCAGCATTATTACTGGTTGTAAAGCAGAGATTTTAAGTACTGGAATGCTTTCAGAAAAATATTTCTAATTTTTGTGCAGTGTTTTCTGCAAATTAAATTTAAAAGTATTCCTTCAAATTTCTTTTCCATCCTCCAGCCAAAACTGGGATCATTCTGTTTCCCCAACCTCCTCTCCTGCCAAAGCAAGGGGCATAAAAAAAGTAAAAAAATACATTATTCAAGACATTCTTTTCTCCAAGATTTTCATATATTGAACCTTTCCCCCCTTCTCGTTTCCAGCACTCAAAGATCAAAGCAATTACCAACCCTACAGCAAAATAAGCAAGAAACAGAAAGGCAGAGCCAGACCCCTGAATTTGTCCTGGTGGCTCTGCAGGGGACGTCTCTCTGGGCCCATTTCTTGTCTCACTTCATGGAACTAGACTGAGGTGACATATCCCTTGGCTCACATTTAGACAAATCATGACAGTAGCTGCCACTAGTCACACTTTCAAACATACAAAATATGTCCCATGGCCTCCATGACAGTATGGGTTACAGTACCGAGCATTTAGACACAATTTTTATATACATCGTTATCTGGACAGTTCACAAACATTAAGTTTGGCATTCTCATACAACTGATAAGAAACAGGCATCTAATGAGTAGGATACTCGCACAGTGCCAAAGTTTGCCAAACATTGTGAAAAGAAGGGACTGTTAACTTCATATCTTACTGAAAAATTGGTCAATTGCTTAGGTCTGTCTTGAAAGCAGTTCTCTCCTGTGCTGTCTGGCAGTTAGTGCTGTTAAAACACATCATTCAAGTAAGTGAATGCCAGCCCTGGTAGCAGGACTCAACACGGGGCCTTGGCAAGGACACCCAGTTGAGTGTTGTCACCCAGGGGCTGGCTCAGCAAAACGGGGTCCTGGGCCCTGGGCAGGTGGATCCTAGGTGAGGCCTGCCAGGGATGGTGAAGTTAAGCTGTGCCCTCAGGGAGCATTCCAAAAGTGGGAAAGAATAAAATTTTTAAAATGCAAAAGATGCAAAAAATTTTAACTTCTGGACGCTATTTCTTAGCAAATATTTCTGTCTACTCTGCGAAAGCAAACTACAACTCTGCACATGAATACTCCTGTCTGCCTTTTTTGAGTCTAACAAGGTATTATAAGAAATTCCTCTTTTGGTTTGCACTTATGGGCAGGGGAAAAAAATGTGTTCCAGGAATGACATTCCGAGCGACAGTGTTCACAGGGTTATTAGAAACCTGAACACAAGGATAGGTTCCCTTTTTTGTTACCAGGTAGAGCTGATAACTCCAAATAAATATATACCGTACCAAGATTGTTTGTCAGACATTTTCTGGCATGTTTTAGACACAAATTGTGTATCAGTAGTTATAAACACTTTGCGCTCTGTCAACTCAGTATTTACTATCTTCACACAATTCATTATTTATAGGTAAACTCTACACATTTCCTTGAAAATGGCTACTAAATGTGTTCCCTAGAAATCAATCTACTCAAAAATGTAAGCAGAAAGTGAAAAAAAAACCGGTAAAAGCAAAAAGCAAACAAAATACAGCGAGAGGGGGGAAAAAAGAAAAAGCAACTATTTGATTTAAATCCACAACTGAATTAGTAAGACAGATGGAGACACTTCAGAGAGCCAGAAAAGAAACACACATTTTTAGAGATTATATGTATCATAGATCAAATCACAAGTGGAAGGGTTAAAATTTGAAATATAAATTATGTTCCAAATAACTATGATTCAACAGATACAATTCACTTCACTGGGTGACACAAAAGAACAAATTAATCGAATGTATTTTGCCCCTTGCTTTTGTTATGTGTCCCTAATGAAAAGCAAAAGGGATAAAATCTTGTATGTTGCTGAATGTGATGAATAAACACAACAAAAGCACATTGTCCTTTTCCATTCTGAAATAATCAAAATAAGAACTTTGGAGTGGGAAGAGGAAGAGGAAGAGGAAGAGGAAGAGGAAGAGGAAGAGGAAGAGGAAGAGGAAGAGGAAGAGGAAGAGGAAGAGGAAGAGGAAGAGGAAGAGGAAGAGGAAGAGGAAGAGGAAGAGGAAGAGGAAGAGGAAGAGGAAGAGGAAGAGGAAGAGGAAGAGGAAGAGGAAGAGGAAGAGGAAGAGGAAGAGGAAGAGGAAGAGGAAGAGGAAGAGGAAGAGGAAGAGGAAGAGGAAGAGAGGAAAGGAAAGGAAAGGAAAGGAAAGGATGAAGAAATGTAAAAGATACTTAAAGGCTCGGAGTTGATTTAAATCCATTGTTTGAGTTCCCACCCCCAATAAAAAGGAAATGAAAAAAAAAAAACCTACAAGAAAATAACCATGTGATTTTACTGTCACGTTTAGAGACCAAAATTAAGTCCTAAGCACTAGGAAATAAAGGAGATGTTCAGGAAGAATCCTGATGTAAAAGGGTAAATTATTTTAACTTATTGTTAGCAATGCTGAAACAACTCTCTTGTCCTTTAAACACTATCTTGTCCTTAGACTTTGTACTAAACAATTTAATGCCCTAGAAAGTCTCCATTTCCCTGAACCCTCATAGTAATTGTTATTTTTATTATGACAATATGCTATTTTGTTATTATCTATATTATAGTAGGAAAATCCAGAAGTTTGAAGTACAGGCATTTATTCTGAACTTGATATCAAAAGGCAATGCTCGCTCAATAAGAGCTTCTTTTTTAAGGTCTGATCTTTCAGCTGCAAATATTTTCAACAATAGACATCAGATTACAGTGCTAGAGCCAGAAAAGGGATCAAGTTAAAAATTTGGTCTGTCAGCACAAAGGGATAAACAAGCAGGTTAATATGAAGAGTAGAAATGTGTAGGGTTTTTCTATATTTCTCTCAATACATTTTAATCTTTTGCTACACTTACTAGCTATATCCATAGTTACATAAAATGATGGTCCTTCCCCAACTTAATGCGCACTGAATTTGAATATTTATAATATTAAATACATTTTTTCTTTATTTTAACTATGTATTGCTATATGTTAACATGAATGAAGAACAAGAAAGTTACATGGAGTCTGGAAAGCCATTTAATAATTTTCTGCAAAGGGCACAATGGAAACATTGACTGTTCTTTTGTCTGCGAAAAAAATGCTAACATGTTCTGTCATACCATTTTTTAAAACATTGATGCATTAGGAAGATGACAATAAGAGGTTCAGAGAAAGCAGGTATCAGGTATTGCAATTCAAGAGTGACTTCAAGTCTGAGAGGTGGTCAAGGAGAATTCTTTACTTGAAATTAGTCTTTACAATGTTAGAGTTAGTAATTTTTCTGTTTTCAGAATAAATACTAGAATACTAATAATTGAAATATTAGGAGCTGAAGAATCTAGAAAACTTCAATGGTAACCACTGTGGCTGCTATATTGCTGTCATCTTCTCTCTGGTGTACATCTGGACTCAATCCAGATTGGAGCTGGAAGGTATCTGAGGTGCTTACAGGTTCCTCTGGGCTATCATAGATATCTTAATAAGCAATAGTTATGAATAACTTTCATGTTCGAATAACTTTCATCTTCAATGAGGAACTTAAACTGAAGTATCCTAATAGAAGCAAACAATAAGATCACAAATCAAAATATGTTATTTTGTTCTCAAACAGTACTCAGAATTGCATATCCAAAATAAAGAACACTCTTATGGCTTCTTACTTGGTTTTTTTCACTGTGAAAGTATATTTCTATACTCTGTTTTTCCATTTGTGTTTCAGACAAGAAAATGGCATAAAAGAAGAAATTACCTCATCACATAGAGAGGATTTAACTTCCTGTGAGGTATTTGGAGAAGCAGTGTTTCAGAAATATGTAGCAGAAATGGAAAAAGACTTTTTGATCTTGCATCCCTGACCTGCTAACCCAAAGCCAAAGAGGGAGTTGTTTTTTTTTTTTTTTAAAAAAAAAAAGTCTATCAAATATGTGTTAAAAATATTGCTTAAAGTCTGGGAGTTTTCCATAGAATACAAATCAACACCTGGATTTGCATGGACAGCACAAATAGAAAATTGGAAATAGGGATTAATAAGAATCTTTTTAATATGAAAGTTTTCTTTAACCCAAAACAAATTCTACTTGAAGACAAGGTCTGTATGTTTGACCTTAAGCACCTCCTATTACCTTTAGGTATAATTTTCAGAATCAAAATATTTTAAGTTTCTTCATGACCTCTGCATAAACTATTTCAACCATCTCAAACATGTAAAATGATATGTTTAAAATTTACTTTTAGGAAAGCTCTGGAGCCACATGAAAGAGCTGCAATTATGATCACCTTGTACACCTACAAGTTTTGACATTAAAGAATAGTTTAATCACTTATGTCTATCATAATATTTTATATAAGATATAGTTTGTTTGTCTGTTGGTCTAATATAAACTGAGACTTAGTAGATAAAACCATTATGATTCAAGGTCACTTCTATATTTTATTTATATACTTATAATTGATTTAATCAACATGACAGTGACTGCCATTATAGCATTTTTTCAAAAAGCAAAGATGTAATGCCTATAAGGAAGAAACTTCCTGTTTTCAGGGCAAAGTAGAGCTATGACTTTGCATGATACAGTAAATATAACAATAATTTCCAGAAGGCTAACTATAGTTTGAAAAGGAAACAAACAAACAAACAAAAAACCCAAAGAAAAAAACCCCAACATCCTAGTTACCACTGATGGGATGTTAAAACCATGAAACTAGAGCTAATGATACAAGCACACCCAAGCATTGTTTCCAAATCTAAAAAATACTTTTATTTTTAAGAAAATATGAAGATGTTTCAGAGTAATTCAAAAGCACAGTCATTCAAATAAATCACTTGTTTGTGGCAGCAAAGTCAAATAATATTTTTTTCAAGATTCATACGTAAATAAAATGGCGCATCCTGCCTGGAGCAAAACTACAAAATTTTTGTTGAGTGATCAATAAACATGAGTTTTTAATTAAAACATTGGCCTTAAGTCACACAAATAACAAAATGCTGACAGGAGTTTCTTTTCATTACTAGTAAAAAAAAAGCAGAATGAGCCACTGAATTGTGTACCAAATATCAATAAAGCCTTGTTAGGCATACTTAAATATTAAGAGCATTACAATAACATTATTTGACCTTTGACAACTCAACTCCCTTTAGAAATGATAATATTACTGCTGATTTTGACATAATTCATATTTCTCAAACCATGATGTAACATGTTTTTAAAAAGTTATGTTTTGGACTTGAAAACTCTTCTAAAAAGCTTTCAATCATTTGTTTTTCATTGGCCAGAAACATTTTGGAAATATACATGTAGGTCTGAAATACCATCATAAGGAATATAATTTTGAAGCTGTGGGAATGTAGAGGCTTTTCTCTGTCAGATGTTAATCTTTATTTTATTTAGTTTAAAGGATTTTAACAAGTACTTCTGGTATTAAAATAATTTTTCTACATTAGGTAATAGTTATTAAATTTTAATAACATCAAAAATCATAGTGCTAAAGAGAAATTTTAGGATATTTAATACTTCTATATCTTCATCTATGTGTTTGCACACATGCTAATGATGCATTCTTCAAATTAGAAAACGTGTCCTGTACGTTGAAACTTGGTACCCAACATTCTATAAAGACTTTGTTGAAACAAAAGTGGTGAGAAACTACATTTAAAAAGTGGCAAAGCAAAACCAAAAATTTGAAGGCATTCAATAAAGATATACTCTCTCAAATAATAGACTTCATATTTTGATTTTACTTAAGATTACTGTCATCTGGTTTATTCACAGCTCAGCTTTTTAACTGTATCATAAACACAGCCATAAATCAAAACATAAACTTGAAAGAAGCCTAGATATGATTTGTTTGTATGAAATCTGTTGCAGTAGGAGATTCATTAAGTAAATGTGCATGCTGCAGGAGATTTTAATTAGTAAATGGTTGAATCTTTCTTATTTGAATCCTTTTGCTTTGAAGTACTTGTTTGAACTATATTAAAGAATGAACTGTGTCTACCCTTAACTCCTGGAAAAGGAGTATTTTCCTATCATAAACAGATGTAGGCAAGTTGCAAAAAGTGCTCCATAGTCAGTAAGTAGGTAGTCGTTGTAATTCACTTGGGGATTAAGTGCCTCAGAATAAGATCCGTAAATAGCGATATACTGAAGGAGCTGTGTGACGTAGTTTAAGAATGAAATTACTGAGAGGGCACATTTCAAAGATTTTACATGTACACTGTTAGACGAGTCATGTGCTCCAAGGCATTTGCAGGGGAGGCTATTGCACACTTCCCTGTAGTTAGTAGGAGATGGAAATGCTAACTGTATGTCTTAAACTGCTTTTCACTCAGAGGAAGGGACAACAACACTGTCAGCACGAAAATTTCTCCATCTACACACAGATTTATGAACAGTTACATATAGCACGACATGTGACGTGGTAAATCATTACAACTGAAGAGATACACTGATAGTTCCTCAGCTGCTCATAAAATATTCTAAAATATAGATAGACCTTGAAAGATATGCAAAGAACAAAGCTAAAATTGAAATGTACCAACAATGAAAATACCTGTGTTACAGAATCCCAGTATTTTTATAGTGACATGTGCATGACTTGAAAAGATGCTCCTGTTAATAGAAAACTAGCTTTTACTTTATCTGCAAAGGTCTTTACTAATTGTCCTTTAATTAATTTAATTTATAATTAAGCACATACTACTTCTATGGCATGTTCAAAGTATCACATAAGGCTTCCTGCTTCTGAGGGACTTGCTCTGCAGACATTCAGTCCTGAAGAAATAATGTCATAGTTTGATAATGAAAAACAGCTCATCATATTCCCAAACACCTGACACCTCCCTTTTTAAGCTGTTGGGCTTACATGGTCGTACAAACTTTGTAATCTAGAAGATTCTTCCTCCATGTCACCCAGACCTCCTGTGGCAGGAGGTCCTCCTCTAGGGCCCAGGTTTCTCCCAGTCCTACTTGGTCCCCTAATCTGTCCATAACTGAGGCTGAGTGTGTATTATTAGTTGGTGGTACATACATCACATATACACACATACATGCATATACACATATATCCTTTTATACATATATACACGGTCAGCCATATAGATCACAGAAAGACACACATTCATATGAACACAGACAGTACCAATGGCCTCATCCTGATCCCCTCTCTGGCTGAGCAGGGTAGAGCTCCACTACTGAGAATATATATCTGTACGCATGCACGAGGCAGATCACTCCAGCAGCTGGGCTGACACTCAGTCTGCCCAGTAGCTGGCCCTGGATCCCAGACTCCCCATTTGCTGATATCTGGCCATATGATTCCCTCAGGCTGCAGCCCCTTGCTGGTGCAGGCTGTCTCACTCACACAGACACACACAGAGCTGGCCAGGCCTCCCCTGGTCCCAAAAACCACCCCTCTTGTGCTTTCACCCTTAGAGGCTCACAGGTGCTCTCACTGTCGGAGCTGACCCTTAGAGATCTACACTCCTCCCTAGCTCCCATGCTTTTTCACCAGTTAGCCTAGCTTGATCTCCCTCCACTAGTGATCACAGACTCACTTGCAGACCTGTGCGCACTCCAGTTGCTGGTAGCCCAGACCCCCATGCACACACATGCACAGAAAGTAAAGAGCCCGTTACCAGAAAATAGTCAAAGGTGGAGTTTAAGGAGGAGACATGACTGACTGCAGTGATCAGGCACAGGGCATGGTCAAAAAAGCACGCTGACCAGCCTCTGCTTACATGCAAATGGACTCCTTTATTCCCTTATCCCTCGATTTCCCATACTTGTTCCTCCCCAAATCACCTAAGTCTCTCCCTTTTCCCACCTTTGGTGCCTCCTTTAAGCATCCCATAATAATTTATAGGCAATGCCAAACCCTTTTTCCCCACATCCTATAATGTGTCTCACACCCCTAAGTAGTGACCCCCCTTAGTCTGAAAGGTGCTTTGGGGAACTGCTTCTGATCATCCATCCTGATAGGTTTCATGCTACCAAGAGTTCTTTCAGTTTGCAGTTACAGGCAAGGAAAAAAAATGTGTTCTGCGAAAGACATTCCGAGTGGCAGTGCTCACAGGCACATTAGAAGCCTGAACACAAGGATAGATTCCTTTTTTGTTACAAGGTAGAGCTGATGGCTCCAAAGAAATATATACTGTATCCTGTCATGGTTTAACCCCAGCAGGCAACTAAGCACCACACACCCGCTCACTTATTCCCCCCAGTGAAGGAAGAGTAAAATTGAGAAAACTGGTGGGTTGAGATAAAGACGGTTTAATAGGTAAAAGCTGTGCACACAAGCAAAGCAAAACAAGGACAGCCCTGGGAGGAACTTGAACAAGGTATTAATTCCTTGGGAGTCTGCAATTTGGATTCCTGCCTGCCACTATGTCCCTGTTCTCCTCTGGGTTTGTGGAGAGGAACCTTTGATGGGATGGTGATTCTCCTGTAGCGGGCCTTGGAGCAGGAAAGGTGGGTTGTTAATCAAGTTACTGGTCCTGCCATTGTTTCTCTGTGCCTTCTTTTGTGTGTGCAGATGAGCTTCTTATCACTTAACCTAACAAAAACTTGCTTTAAAAGCTTCTGGTATTAGAACTATGCTAAAATACTTCACTCAAATGTTTCATATGATTTGCTGACAATATATGTTTTGAGACCTGTCAGAGGATCATCTTGATATTGTATTTAAGATGCTTTTCAGTCAATCTTTTCCATAATTAAGAGATTCTAGTGAGCCTTGGACTCTTTCTAATGTGAAAATGTTGCTGACTTGCCAAAAGGAAGGAAAGGGGTAAAGCTATAAAAATTGTTCAGAGAAATCAAGGTCTTCCAACTGTGCTGCTGCAACAGCTGCAAATGCATATGCAAGGCTTAGGTATACAGGTACCACTAAGTAGTGTTGTGTGATGAAGCAGAATAACATTCTTGTTTTAAAATAAATGGAACAATAAGTTAAAATGTCAAAGATGAAAATGATAAATATAGCTTGTGAACAGACAATTGCGGGCTTCCCCTCACAGACATTACTGTACTGACCGTACTTCAAGTAATTAAGCTGCCACAAATGCCATTTTGTGAGGCGTCTGTGCACATAAGTACTCTGGACTCTATCTGGTCTAGTGCGTATAATGCACCAGGGATTGTAGTCTGATCAGCTGGTATAGCTTTGTTTGCATCTTCTAGACTTGAATTTGACTCTGGTCAAAATCACGTCAGTACCCGTGTCCAGGTTGTTGCTCTGGCTCTTTCAATTTATTAGTAGTATGGTAGTATACTGAACAGTATTCTCCTCTGTAGTACCGTTTGAAGGACTTTGGAACCAGCATATTAAAATGTATATCTGTACAGTCAAATATCTTTGTTTCTCATTTCACACCTGGGTCCTGATCTCTGACTATCCACACTGTATAAACATTTATTTATTCTAAGGTTGTCTTTTAAAATGCCCTTTGAGAATTACGAAGATGGTGAACTGCTACATCTCAGGGTATTTCTGAGAAGGTGAAGAATCAGAACCAGGTGCCCAAGCAACTTTTGGATCAGACAGGGGGGCACAAGTCTAGCATTAGTCCCCTAGTGTGTGTCGGGGAGTGTTTGGGCTGTTATAACTGCAAATTTGGGGATAGAGTAGCTTTAGGATACTGCTGCCTTGTATTAAACAGTTTGGGTCAGGTCTTGACTATTGTGTAACAAACTGGTGATGTGTGCTTTGATACAATTCAGTACTGAATACTGTTCTTACTTGCGATATATGACACAGAGCACATGAAGAAAGTTAAATAAATCCAATTACTCGCATCTATGCTAATTACAGCTATATTCTAACAGCAAAGAAGTGGGCACAATGGAGCAGGGAATCTCATCTACAGTTGCTGCTTGCTAGTAACCTATCTCTTTTGAGATCATGGGTATTTTCTTTGACTTATATTAAAAATTCAGTATATACTACTTGGACATCACTTAGAAATTCCTAGATCTGACTAATTTAAAATAATCTGAATTATATAAAATTCTAAAGGAACCTCTACTAACTTTATTGGGTTTCTGATGGCATCTCCAGTACTAATTCCCAAAAATTTCCAATTGAACTCAAATTTATCTTTGTGTTTATTCTTTGTTTGTCCTCTTATTCTTTCTTTTATGTTGTCAACTCACATCTGTTCTCATTTAGATTTTTTTGTGTTCTTATATATCACCATTTCTTAACATCCCATTTTCATTGCACTTACTTTCTTTTTACTTATCCTTTTTGAATAATACATGAATTATTTTTTCCCAAGTTTATGTTCTACTTTGCATTCACAACCTTACAGTAGCAAAATGAACAAGTGAAATTATCCCTTAGAATTCTACTCACTTAAAAATAAAATGAGGTTTCAGCCTCTCAAGACTTGTTAGTATTTATAGTCAGGCCCCAGAAAAATACCGGCTCAAGAAAACAGACAGTAATTTCAGAGGCATTCTCATGTGCCTGTTCAGTTCATGCTCTCTTAAGTGGGCACTAAAGAGCGTTTGGGGGACTTAAGATATAGTGCTATTTTGTGTGCTTTCTTTCCCAAATGAGCTTTTCCACATAAATACACTGACGTACCATGAAAAGTTTCGTACATTTTACTTCTTATACTTGTCTTTTAAAAGTATGTGTGCATTTAGAGCCAGTTAGTAGTGTTACTTAAAACACACATCTTATTGTATTATAATTTTTCATGTAATTCGAGAAATTGAACTATTGTTTTAATTAGTGTTATCATAGCCACCAACCAACCACAGGGATATAACTACTAGAAGGCTTGCATAGTTCAAATTAATTCACTCAAACACCTGCTAACAAGCATGTATTGACTTTTAGTAAAAAGTAGGATTAGTAGTTGCCACATTTAAATATAGGGAAGAGAATACTGGCATTTTTAGAATGTTATTATTGTGTTACCTAAAGTACCTGTCTTTTCCAGAAGAATAGATAATCTGTTATCATTTACTAAAGAGATTTGTTGTCACAAAAAAGTCCAATAATTTGTCTCTGTCAAATGAAAAAAATAGCGTCTTCCCTTGCCCATGTATAAGTAGCTGAAATTATAGTTTGGTTCTTTTTTTGCTCAATATAAAAAGATAAATATGCAACTCAATAGTAAAAAAACTATCATTATGACATTCATCATAAAAATCATAAATCCACTGCTTCATAATTATTTTGTAATTATTATGTATTTTGTAATTATTATGTAATTAGTTTGATAGTGTTGACGTTACTATTAATAATACTTATTGCGTACAAACAAATAAAAAACCCTGCCAGTAGAATAAAAGACATTTCTTTGATTTTTTTTTTTTTTTTCAGCAGAGTAGAGGAGGTAGGTACACAAAAGGTTTAGTAAATATTTTGATATATGAGCCAAAAATTCCTTGTCAACACTTGAAGAAACACAGAGAGGTAGGCTCTTCGGTAGGATTCTGGTCAACACAAAGACACCTAAAGTTAGAAGTCTATGTGTAGTGGTGTCTACAAACTAATTATCCAGCTTTCTGCTATTGTCAGTATTTGGAGCTCAATTCAGGTGTACATAGATAGGGGGCAATAAAATGAGCTTGAGGCAAAAAAAAATATGAACTTCATCTGCCCAGACATTTCAGGTGAGGAGGTGTATCCTATGAAACCACTAGCTGCAAATACTGTTTCCTGTCTAGTAATGCTGTGTGGTCTTGAACATCCATCACATCCCAACTAGCAGCAGTGCTTTAATCTGTCACTAACTCTGCCAACAGAATCTAGAAAGCTGCTGAAATGACCTATAAGTAGTTTCTGTGATGAAACAGTTTAGGAAAGCCTTTTACTTTACTGCCTGCGTTTACCACAGGCTTGATTAATTTGACCACACATACTCATCTCTAGCAATTTAAGATGTTTTTTGGGCATTCTGCCTGGAAGCCAGTTTTCACTCAAGATAAATCCTTCCCTAGGTATTCTCATAGATACCATGTCTTATCTGCTTGTCCTGTATCAAATATCCTAGGAAAACTCAAATGGCAAAAAACCTGATTATGTATGGGCATTTGAATCAAACCACCAGTGCTACTTGAAATGTCTGGATTATCCAAGATTGACTGAGCAGAAGATTTATGAGAAGCCTGTGCCCTTCTGGAGTAGCTGCTGGACGAGCAGCCATTGGAGGCCAACCACGTTGCTGTGACTGATCCTCATCTAGAGCTCATGTTGCTTAAATTTTGATATGTTTTGATATTCATTGTAAACTGAATTGCATACTTGCTATGAAGACACTATTTCTTAAACATAGGCCTAGTACCATTTTCAATATCTAGAATATTTTATCTGATTACCACTCTCTTCTCCAGAGGAGAACACACCTGTATGCCAGCCCTCCTGCAGCTTTCTCGGGTGCCTACAGTGCAGGCATGAGATTTCTCTGTACAGGTAACTGCCTAATTCAGAGCTTAGAAACAGACATTTAATCCCACCTGAAATGCTCTGGAATTCAGACAAACTTCTAACTGTCATTAGACTAATAAATTGGTCTATGCACTCTGTCATATCTGCTAATTTACTTACCCTAGATTTTCTTCATTGGCAACAGAGAGAAACAAGGAATTTTAGGATGAAATTTATCGTACTTAATTTAGATTAGATCTAGCACAATTCAAATCATGCACCAGCAATGTGCCGTTGTCATAAAGAGGCTAATAGTATCTTGGGCTGCATTAGGAGTGATGTGAGCAGGTCGAGGGAGGTGATCCTTCCCCTCTACTCAGTACTGATGAGGTCACACTTAGAGTCCTGTGTCCAGTTCTAGGCTCCTCAGTACAAGAGATACATGGGCATACTGGAGGGAGTCCAATGAAAGTCCATGAAGATGATTTGAGGACTAGAATGTCTCCCCTATGAGGAAAGGCTGAGAGCTGGAACTGCTTAGTCTATAGAAAAGACTCGGGTGGATCTTATCAATATATATAAATATCTGAAGACAAGGTGTAAAGATGACAGAGCCAGGTTCTTTACAATAGTGCTCAGTAAGAAGACCAGAGGAATGGGCACAAACTGAAACACAGGAGATTTCCTCTGAATATTGGAAAACACTTGTTCACTGTAAGGGTGACTGACCCTGGCATGGGTTGCTAAGAGAGGTTGTGGAGCCATCTGGACATGGTCCTGGTCAGCTAACTCTAGGTGGGCCTGCTTGAGCAAGGGTGGTTGGATCAGATGACCTCCAGAGGTCCCTTCCAACCTCAACCAATCTGTGATTCTGTGATCATGCCCTCTCCAACGGATTTAAAAGGCACCTTAATGTAGTTAACTTAGTTGTAACATCTACAGTACAATTAAGACAGGAGAACCCCATCTGTACTTCAATTTAGATGTAAGTTTGATTCTTCTAAAATCAGAGTAGCCAGAATATCACAGAAGCCGGGCTTTAAATTGTGATTTTCAAAACTAACCACTAGCTAACTTAAAGACTTCCAAAAGCAAGAAAAAACTTCGAAGATTTTGCCTCCATTCTGTTTTAATTTTATTGCATAAATGGTCTTACTTTCTTTTGTTTTCCTTCTTCCTCATGACAGCAAATTCCAAAAGCTAGTCTTTCATTCACTGCTCTCAGGTGGATAATTTTTTCAGGTAGTAATTAATGTTGCAGTAAAGAACCACCTGCTTCTCAGATATACCAAAATACACAAGATTCTTAAACACCACATCACAGCAGTTTGAAGATTTTAGGAAGCCTACAGACATGGCTTTGAAATATTACTGATGTAGCTCTACCAAAATGAAGTGTAGTTATTTGGGATTCAAAAACCTGTTTTGTAGTATAAGATATAACATAATCCTTCAATTTGATGATAAAAGAATTTATCCACAGGTAAGTGTTAGCAGGAATTGTCTTTGTCGACACAAAAAAAAAAGGCGTGAAAGAGGGGAGAAGAGTGGAAGGCAAAGAAGGAAGGGAAGGGCAAAATTTCTCTTCAGTTGAAGTCAGCAAAGAAAATACTGGTAAAAGGAAGCAAAGTACAAAAATAAATAGACTCTAGTTTAAATCTCAACCATAGTATCTAAGACATGTTAAACTGCTATAACATAAAGATTTTGATGATGTTATTCAAAAAATCTTTGCCCTTCAAAACAGTGTAATTAAACTACATATAAACAAACAAAAATCAAAAAAGTCCAAGTAAGAAAAATCCTTCATAGTACAAGAATGTGAAAATTGTCTTGGAGATGGAAACAAAATCATCTTTGGATTCAAGTGCTATAATTTTACTTCCATAAATTTTATGTACTATTTATGACCTGCTATTGGCAGGATAGATCAGCAAATAAGATCACCTAGTATATCAATCTACTAACATACATCATGAACTAATTTATCATTAAACACTCCAGCAAAATCCCAAAACCATCTCGCTTTAGAAAAGATTGCAAATTTCATGAAGATATGTAATAGAAGAAATATATTTTGAAGCTGAGGTTCTCCTGTAAAAGAAATACTGTTAGAAGAATTTTATAAAATAAAAATAGAATGTCCATATTTTATAGGATTAAGTCAGAAACCTAGTATTAGGCTTAATGCAATTAAATTTTGTATTCAGTTTTTTAGAAAGTCTATTGAACAACTGCTCTTGTGCTGTTTAGATAGTGGTTTACTACATGGACACTTGTACTACACTGAACTGAAAAATCTATGCTATTGGCAAAATAATAGAAGTATAATGTGACCTGCTCTATGGAAAAATCGTATCTATTTATATATTGAAAAAGAAAACAATATATAAATAGAAGCTTTGACCAAACATAGTTTTGTACCATAATTTTATCATGTTTGATTTCTTTAACACAATAGCAGCCACACTCCTGAAAGACATACTGTGTTTAAATTAAATTTAAATTACTGATTTGAGGGAAAGTAAATTACTGGAAGTTTTCTGTTTCCCTGTGAAGCAAACTCCACATTAAGCTAAGATTATATTTTTGCATGTAAACACTTTCTCTGATTCTTAAATAGGAACTGTGGCTTAAGTAATTGAAATATCCAACTTATTTAAATTTCTTTAACAGAAATGTTGCATCACTCCTAACTTCAATGTTCTGTTTTTCTTAAGTCTCTCAAGAGAATCTAAAACATTTTTTGTTGCTCTCTATGGTGATTTTATTCTTCTTTAATTAAATGTGCTTCTGGAGAGACACCATGGCTTTTTTTTGTACAGACTGAATAATGTTTTCACAATCAGCTCATTCTGAGCCAAAGGCATAGCAAGCAAACCACAGAATTTTGTACAATAGGAGCATGGCACCAATCTCACAGCCTTTTTTTTTCCTTGGGCTTTGATACATCCTGAGAAAGTACACATACTTCTTGTCTCATATCAAAGAGGATAAGAAATCAAGGAATTATCATTTCAGTATTTAGCATATTTGTATCTGAAAATGTGTTTCTTATTCTATAGACGGATATACCTCACTGAAACAATGATACTCTAATTTTTGAGAACAGGTTGGGACAATTAGAAGAAGAGTTGATATAGAAAATTCTTGCAGAGGGCTATCAGCGTGCAATTATGATTGAAGGTCATGATTTCATTAATCTAGGAACTGTACACATACGTAAAATATAGCAATTAGTTGGCAGAAGTTCTTGTGTGGATATTTTTGAGCAAGAATAGGGTATTTTGTCTGCGCCATTTTAGAATTCTTTGCTTTTTCTCCCCTCATTTTTTTGAAATTTATAAATATGCCAGGTAACAGGAAGTCAATATCAAAAGTTCGCATCTTACCAATATAACTACTGTGTTGCAGACAAACTAGTTGTCTTGCTCTTCTTTTGACTCCTTTTGCAAATATACTAGTACCAACACAAATGCTGGACAGCACTGGTTCTTTTAAACTACATTTCTAATCTTCCTTTCTGCCTTCAAATATGATATAAATGGGCAGCAAGAGAAACCCCGTCCTTAGGACAGTTACCTCCTTTTAGACAGGAGATCTAATACCCATTTTAAGTGCAATACCCATTTTAAGCATAGAGGACCTTACTTATGGAGATGTCCAGCTCATGCATTCTGAGACATAGTATTGGCTACCAGTATGAAAACATATAATGTATATCAAATAAAGGTCTGGCATTCAATTATGCAAAACTATTGGGCATTTTAATTTCATGCTACAAAGTAACTCATACTGATTCATATAAATAGAAACTCTGCCTCATAGTGAAATAATAACCTAGGAGGTCTGGGTTCTTGTATGAGTTCTTACACAATAACATTTATGCCTCTTTAATTACAAAACAAGAATTTGGACTGGAATTTAACATTTAGGTTGCTGATTCCAGTTGCAATCAAATGTTGATAGACATACAATAAGCATCCAGTTTTCCATTAAGTAACATTCCTCTACCGTAAATGAGTGCTTCAAAAACACATTCATAAGTGAGATATTACATTGTGTGCAGGCAATGGAAGTTTTTAAAAGTGTGGAAATATTGTGCTTACTGAGAAAATGGAATATAGTAATTTTTATGGTTTACACACAGCTAAAGCAAGGTTGTTATGATTCTATTAAGAATAATATGCAAATGCCATGGGTCTGAATGTGTTTTCATATTCTTTGCAGAAAAAAAAAAGTGCTTAAATATTCATGTAACAAGCTTCAGGAATACAGCTTTTTTTTTTTTTCCTTAGATTTTTTCCTCCCTATATTTGTGCTCATTATCTTTGTCCTAGATAAGTTTTGCTATTAACTATTAAAATGAATGTGCTACTACCTAATAGTGTACCATTTTTCAGTTTTAATGGCTTTTTTTTTATTTGTCATGTAAGTTAACAGATAACATTGATGTATATCATATAAATATATCTTGGTCAAAGATGATAGTCAGTATTGAAACCCAATTCTGTTGCTATCTGATCCAGTAAACATCACATCATGTGGCAGCATCAATAGCTCGCACTGAAAAAGACAGCTAGTATAACAGTTTTCTAAGCATAGCTTTCCCCTGTGGAGCTGCAGTTACAACTAGTAAGTGTATGGTTACTTTGCCAAGTACTGACTTTACCTACAAAATTTTTGTTGCACTGTATCTAAACCATAGTGGTTTGTCTTCCAGCAGGTTGGACTTAGGAGCTCAAGTTTGGGAGTTTGGGAGTTTTTTTCAATCATACAAGGTTGAGTTTTTTATCAGTTCCTGCATTAAGTGTCATGTTTAATTTCACCTTTTTTATCTATTTCTTTTTCTTTTACAGAGGGAACTTTTAATTTTATAGCCAAAACCACTTCTTTTGTTCTTCCTATTTTCTTTCCACCTGTGAACACAGCTACAAGGAAAAAGTTTATCAAAGCAGGTATCTCAGTACTGGAAAAATACTGTGTCCTAGGCACCAGACACCTGCAATTGATCCCTCAGACATCTTCGTTCAAACTTATTCTATTTTTCCCTTCATTTGGCATTGAAAGTAAATGAACTGGATATTAGACTAAAGTCTTTGGGGTATTAAATCAAAGCTAAAAACTTTATATTTATGGCTTCCTAGTAGTTCTCTTGTGTGTCTTCATCTTTCAAAGTATTATGTATCAAGACATTCACATATCACAGAACAAAAAAAAAAAAATAAAAAAAATGATTGGTTAAGACAGTAGATCCCCTCAGGGTCTCTGTCAGGCCTGGATGTGTTGACCTGAATTTCTGTCCTAGAACTTTAATCTAACATCAAGGAAAAAGCATGATTTTTTGTATTTTTTGGATTGCCTTATTCTCTGTAAATTTAATCATAGAGTCATAGAATTGTTTAGGCTGGAAAAGACCTTGAAATACAGAGTCCAACTATTAACATAGCACTGCCAAGTCCACCACTAAACCATTTCAATAAGCACCACATCTACACGTCTTTTAAATACCTTCAGGGATGATGACTCCACCACTTCCCTGAGCAGCCTGTTCGAATGCTTGACAACCTTTTCAGTGAAGAAATTCTTCCTAATATCCAAACTAAACCTCCCCTGATGCAACTTGAGGCCATTTTCTCTTGTCCTATCACTGGTTACTTGGGAGAAAAGACTGACCCCCCACCTCACTACAACCTTCTTTCAGTATTAAACAGAACTGACCCCAATACCGAACCCTGGGGAACACCGCTTGTGACCAGCTGCCAACTGTATTTAACTCCATTCGTCACCACTCTTTGTGCCCAACTATCCAGTCAGTTTTTTACCCAGTGAAGAGTACACCCGTCCAAACTGTGAGCAGCCAGTTTCTCCAGGGGAATG
>NW_009617096.1:39561-42513 GCF_000690535.1 Cariama cristata
CTTGGTGAGCACTTCCACCAGCTCCCTCAGTGCCCTTGGGTGGATCCCATCCAGCCCTATAGGCTTATGTGTGTCTAAGTGGTGTAGCAGGTCACTAACATTTCCCCTTGTATTATGGGGGCTTCATTCTGCTTACTAATCTTACAGTGTTGGTCATTATGAAGCTTTTTTCTAAAAAATAAATTTTTAATTCACTTTTAAGCACTGAAATTATCAGAATATAGAAGATGTTTTCCAATATTTACTATTTTAGATTTTTTTTAGACCCTTTAAGATCTTTGGTTTGGACTAAAGAGCCTCTGTTTTAGAGAGGGGATAGGTCACAGTTTAGAGACCAACTTTTTACTTGCAGTACTCACAAGCCTCTGAACCT
Organism: Cariama cristata; assembly: GCF_000690535.1. Taxonomy (NCBI): domain Eukaryota; kingdom Metazoa; phylum Chordata; class Aves; order Cariamiformes; family Cariamidae; genus Cariama; species Cariama cristata. The sequence goes on from NW_009617096.1 coordinate 39,935, forward strand.
ACTAAGAGGCTCTTTGGGAATGTGGAAGAAGTGAAGTTAGGGAACACTTAGGCAAACTGAACATACACTAGTCCAGACAGGATGCCCTAACTGTGATTGAGGGAGCCACCTGATGTGTGATCAGTTACCTGCCAGTCTGAAAGTATGGCTGAATCCTCATTCTCTTCACTTAATATTAGACCGATTGCTGTTTCTAATAAATGAATTTGTTAAAGAATTATGTTAGGTTAGTGTGATGACATCTACTTTTGAAAAAACTCTGGGTGTAATTTACCTTTCTCATTCATGCCCAACTGATTGTTTCCTGATTAAAATATGTTCTAAGACTGTGCCAGATTTGAGGTCAAATTCATGGGATTGTAATTTTTCAGGATGTACATATAAATACATATAAAATATTTGTGATTTTCTGAGAAGGCAGCAGAAATAGATAATTACATAAAAAGTGTTTACTACTGTTTGTAAATCCATGGACCATTATTTTGTAATAATAAGCAATATGACTGTTATTTCCACCTGTCTTTTGTAATTGCAATTATTCCAGTCTCTTCAGACAGGTTTTCTTTATACTGATGTAATTTAACATGTGGTTTCATATTACCTTATATATCTATGAGGTAAAATATTATTTTTATAATTCTTGTATATTTGACTTAACCTCCATCTCATTCTCTGTACTGTGACTGGTCTCACCAGTTACATCTTCTCTTCCTACTTAGGCATTTGAAAACCTACATATGGTTTTCCTTATCTGCTTTGCGACATCCAGCTCAACAAAAAAATTGGCCATTTTTACATTATTTTCTACGTTCAAAACTTCAAGAAATTTGACAATTAAAATATTTTCCATTACTTCTGTATTACTTTTCATACACTTTATACCTCTCTAAGGTATTTATTCAGCCCTACCGTATTACGAGCCTTCCTTGTAATTTGGATACAGATGCTGGATGTTATTTATGTTTTTTATAATAAATAATACCATCTCTTATTGACATTCAAATTTCTGGCATTCCTCTGTTCAAGATTATGCTATTCTTTCTTGCGACTTAGGATAATTTCTTTGATCATCTATTAACTCTTTTCTATTTATAAATGCTAGAATAAAATTGTAATGCTTATCAGCGTTACTCTATCAGTTCTGAATATTGGGATATTGCCTACAGGGATGCATTTGTTTACTAAATGAAACCATTCCATTAAAGATTCTTTATGTTGTCCATTTAGTAAATTCATATATTCATAAACTGTCTTCTCTAACATTTATAAAGAAGATAATTTTAGAGGTTCTCATCTTGTGGAGTCTTGTAATATGCTTGACTTTGCATATTTGGATAATCAAGATATCAAGGAATTTACAGTCATCAGTGACATTTGGTTTTAATGAAATTCCTTATAGGAGCTATTTCTTTGAGTTACCAACAAAACTGAATGTAAAAATCACACAGGGATTTTACCACTCTAAAGCAATTGACTTAGAGCTTTTGAAGGATTTTCTAGTATACTGACATTAGAAATTTTTCCCTTTGTAAATCTAAAATTTCAAGCAATAGAGCTGCAATTTTCCAAAATGAAATTAATGAATTGAATATTGCTAAAATAATAGTGACAGGTTGTGGGCATAAAGCTTAATTGATGAGGGTTTTTATTTGTAGACATACAGATGGCTGTTAACCCGATTTCTTACATATTAAGTGCTAGAGGCAGACAGCATGTGTAACAAGAATGAATGACCCACCCCACTTCCAAAGTCCTTCTCTTCCAATTTCAGTAATCCAAGTGTGTTCTCCAAATTCTAATCTTCACAGGGCTGAGATGATCACAAGCTGTTAATTACCTCTAGTGGTTTGAGTTTTTTATAATGTCATCCTGAAAAGGGGGAAAAAATACTTTGTGTTTGCTCTTTAGGTTGAATATTTTCATTGGAAAAAATTTCTATTTTCTCACTGGTATTGACATCTCTGATGTAATCACACTGTAATATAATCACTCCCTGATGGCAATCACACTTCAGTTAATCATCTACCTTGAAGTTAAGTGCTTGACTGAGACACTTAAAAAACACAGTTGTCCTTCGAACCTTCTGTTAATGAAGAAAAAAGTTACATCTAGAGGGAGAGTCAGACCTTAGATGGGCTAAACCGTTGTTTGATAGTGTAAAGCTGCTTTCTGTTATTGGTCACCTTAATCTCTTTCTTGAGCCTAACTATTCTAATTTATGCACTCATTAATAGCTTAAAATTAAGTGCACTAATTCAGGCCTCAGAGACACAGATGAAAAAGAATTTGATGAGATAGTTTTCAATAAGCCTAATCAATATTTAAACTTTAGATTGTGAAGTGGGAGGAAAACAGGAAGGAAGGGAGCGATGGTGGGAGACAAGGCCATGTCTTTTTTAATCTTTTTACATTGTCTACTCATTCTTTTAGGTCATTTATTTTCATGGTATTTTAACTGCCAGAAAAAGTTTAAAAATAATGTGAGATCCACATAAGAGTCAGACAAGTTGGTTGTAAATAGATGTGCTCCTGGCAAGTGACGGAGTTTAAATGTACACACCCCCCCCCCCCCCCCCCCC
>NW_009617096.1:42544-48759 GCF_000690535.1 Cariama cristata
GCACAACTTAATATTCTGTAATATTTAATGAAAAGTTTAATCTAGGTTGTCTTCCTCAGTTCAGTAGGCTGACACTTTAACAAAAAAATATCTATTATTGATGAGAACTTGTCTGAGTCCTGGGGTCTTTGTGAATTTAGCTGTAAAAACAACAAAGCACTAATAAATTATGTACCTGCTTAATAACAACCAAGCTTTGTGTAGGTTCATTTTATTATTTCATCTGCTGTATGAATTGAGTAGGATACTTTTTAAAACCACCAAAATTTTGAGTCTCTTGATAACAAGCAGTATATTTCATATCATGGTAGACATTCTATTAACTATATTATGAAAGGAAACTCAACACAACACTAGCCAAAAAAAGAATCAGACATCAGTATTGAAAACAGAGTTACTCAAAGAGTATCTTGGGTAAGTGAACTCCTAGTATAAATGAGTTGGAGCAGGCACAAAGAGGGAATTATTTAGTTCTAGTGAATGGCCCCCATATTCTACTGTTTGCTGTCAAGTTTCAGGAATAGTTGATACATTGCTAGGTGAAGCAGAGCTGAAGTTTGTATACTATTGTGCTATTAAGGTGGAATTGCTTTGCAGATGGCTATTCTTTTTCGTATTCTCTTGACAACACACAAGAACTCTCTTCTATCTGTGCTTTGCACCATTTCTGGTTCTGAAGTAACTTCTGGTTGTACCTTAGCTAGCAATCATTTCTACGGTGGATTTTATGGGAAAAGGATTTTCTCCATACAGAGAGATTCAGTCAGTTATGAATTGCGAAAAAGAGCTAAAGTATGTTGTAATTTTTCATGCACTGAATTTTTTCATTGGTTTCAAAATATTCAGCTATTTTATTTTTCCTTACTGCACATTCCTATAATATTTCAGAGTGTCATTGCCCTGCAGGCACCACCAGGCCTGGCTGTCTGTGCTCAGCCCACCTGGGGCTCCCCCTACCCTGCCCACAGCCCAGGACCACATTTCAGCCCCCTGGGGCTGTCAGTCCCTGCCCCAGCCATGCCACAGCAAGGCCAGTCTCCAGCTCCCCACAGTCCTGCCCTGCCTGGCCATGGGCCCCCCTGAACCAGGCCCACCTGTGGGCCCACATCCCAGCTCAGCCTTGGCCTGTTCTTGTCCCCATAGAAGTGCTCTGGGCTGATGGGTGGGATGGATCCATGCTGACAGGCCCTGTGCCCTGCCCAAGACCCTGGGGAGACCCTGATGGTCCCAGTCCCCAACCCCAGGGAGGCACTAGCCTGTGCTGTACCCTGACGCAGTGCCTGATGAGACTTGCCATTCCAGTACCTCTTGTGTTGTCTGCACAGGCTGTCTCCATCACTAGATTGCAAATCCAATGAAGTACATGCCTCAATCAAAGAAGACTGCTATGCAACCCAGAAAGCTTATTGCCATGAATAAGCAATATATAGCTTCTGGGGCTATACTGCACTTCAGGTAGCTGCAATTCTAACTTTAGCTAAGAGAAAGAAGAAATACAAATCTTTGCACTTTGTTTCAGACCAACAAACCTAAATGCTTCCTAAATCTAATTATGTTTTTTGAAGCATGGTGAAACATGTGGGAAATAGTGAGGGATCTGTTTGCTTGTTCGCTTACAACCATATTTGCATCCAGTTGCATGTATGCTCTCCCTTAGAAAAACACATTTTCTTTAAAAGTATCTTAACAGAAAATCTCAAAGCAGCTGTATTCATGACTCATTTCTTCCCTGGGAAAGCTGTGCAGGACATGTCACTTCTGTGTTTTGGGTAGGTACCTCTGAAAATCACGCTAGAATTTCAGAAGTGTGTTGCAAAGAACAGAAAAAGGAAAGAGATGAAAGTGATCTCTGTATCAATGCCAGAGATTAGTGGATGTTTCCCTTAGAATTTCCCTTACAGTTGAGCACACCAAAAATATCATTCCTTCATATACAGATCTTCCGATGCCTCCTCACACCTCTTCCACCTGCAGCCCAGCCCAGAAAAGGCATGGAAGTTTATGTGTCAACAGATTACGTTACTATTGAGTCTTTTTGGGAAGTATGAATCTGTAGTTGGAATATTGGTTACTTTGTGATATCTCTGAGGTGGAAGTAAAGGCTGTACGGAGTGTGGGAGTGTGATATTGTCTACAGTGCTGTCAGTAAGTACATGGAAAGGAATTCAGGAATACTTTTTCCTCAATGTCTCATTTTCCCACTTTTAGATGTTTATGTAGCTGCAAACTGTCATGAAATAAAATTTAGTTTGCCTTGAAATAAATACTAAAGGCCAAGCCCATTAGTGACGATGGATAAAAGCATTTCTCTGTGAAACATCTTGTACAGACATCTGATCTTCCACGGAATAGTAAGCAGTGGCATAAATAAGGTTACATTTACAATCTGTATGTAGTCTAAGTCTATTCTTGTCCTAGGAATTTTCTACTTAACCCTGTTAATTACTTCTGGACATAGGAATTTAAGGAATGATCCTGTAGGACTTGACTGTTTCGTTTCTTAACAGAACAGACACATAGGGCATCAATATCTTGGTTATGACATTTTTCTGCTCTACAGCTGAAATGCAGTGAAAGAAATTTGTATTTATATTATATTTCCAGTCACCTGAGCAAGATTCTACAGGTTTAAAATGGACACCATAACAAAGAACAGGTACAATGTTATTACATGTAGCTGTAGTATTAACATATATCTTGTAACATGCAAAATGAAAGAATTTTGAACTAGTGACTTTTCTGTACTTATTAAGAAGTCATTGATTTCTCTTTAATTTCACAGATACAAATGTAGGTAGGAAGTACCTACCTTTTAAAATTATTATTATTAGGACTGCAATAGTTTTGTCTTATAAATGAATCCTTAACATACTACCACTGTTGATTGTCACCATACTGCAATTACTGTAGCTGCTGTACCATATCACCAAGTATGATATTTGTATAAGAGGAGGTGTACTTCACCAATTCCTTTTCTAGTAGTTAAGGTCTCCTTAAGGGTTATTATCAAGCAAAGATGTTATGGAGAGTACTTGTGTTTGTCCCTCTGTTGAATAACACAGCAACTTCTCATGTTGAGATTGTATCCTTAGCATCTACATAGCAATTCTACATCTATTGTACGGTTTTGCAGAAGGCAAATGGGAAAATAATTGATGGTGTGTCGTTCCGACAGTAACCATTGAAGGATGGTTGCATTCAGCTTCTTATCCATTTTCCAGTTAAATGTGCTCTGAAAATCTGAGAATTTCTTTTAGGAACCTATGATCAAACCTATGAACCTATGACCCTGAAAGACATAAATATAAGAAGAAAGTTACAAATGCAAGGAAATTTAATTACATTTATATGAATAAAATAATTCAATAATGACAGCTTTCTCCTGTGTCATAAGAAACTGAATACCATTCATAAAATAACCATTCAGCTGGATAATATATACAGATGAGCATTTTCTGCAGCACTGTCATAATGTGCAACATGGCCATAATTCTTACTGTTCAGCACTTTAATGATTTTATCCTACATAGTTTCCTGTTCTCATACATAATAGCTAAGTACCCTATGGTGAAAATATAAGCTGAATAGCCATGTGCCTGCAGTCTTCTTGCAAACTGAGCAGGTTTTTGATTGGCTTTAGCAGGTTTGGGGAAATGACCATTTCAGACAGGACACAGTCAAGCAGAAAATGGGCAGATGCTGTAAGTTGCATAATCAGTATGAAAGAAAACTTATCTGCCATTTATAGTGCATGAGATTAACTGATGGGATACCAACTGATTCAGGCTAATTTAATGACAACCTCTAACCATCTGGCTATAAAGCTGTATTTTACAAAGTCCTAATGCTGACCCACATAAGCTAGTCTAAAAACCATTTGGTGAGTTTAATAATGGATTATACATCAAAGCAAGAACTCATTACTGTTACAAGTCATAAAATATTTATTTTTAATCTGACAGTTCTACTACTACTAAACAATAAGAGATTACACTGTGAAGCAGTATATATAATAAATGACTGACCACTTTTCTGCTGTGCTAGTAAATGCAAAGCTTTCCAAACCTGATACTTTCACTTGCTGACAGTGTGAAATGGTGGGAAATAGAGCTTCCCTTTAATTCAATGCCTTCTCCAGCACCAGATCTTCCTTTGCTCATTGGACTTAACTTATAATTTTGCAGTCATATTAGCCATAATTGATGAATTCAACCAACTTGTTAGTTTCTTTATATTTAGCTTGTTTTCACAAATAATCAACATTCTGGAACCCAGATTACACCCATAATGCTTTTGCCTGAAAAATCTTTGTGGAATGTCATTGAAGAAAGAAATTGGGGAAAAAAATGCTTAATTCAGAGCATAATTTGACTGACAAGATCCAATTTACTGATAAAGGTTCGTGATGTGGAAAGGACCCAGCCTGATTCTCAAAGCTCAGAGCTGGCAGTTAGAAAATGTACATCAGCAAACTTGATTCAAAGGCAGTGAAGCGATAAGCATTCAACTTCCCCAATGCAATTTTTATGGAGTCACATATTAAAATGTTGTTGCAATATGGTAATGGCAAGTGATTTTGAGAAAACCTATAGACATGTTCCTCATTGTACAGATGCATAGTCATGTATTCATATCTATGTTTTTGCTTTCCTTTTTTTCTTCTTTTTTTTTTAATAATAATTTTTAAATACAATCTATGTATAATAGTATATACAGGTTTCTGAAAATGCTGTAACATATTCTGTTGAAAGCATCAGAGATCTGAGAATGGAGGAAACTGCTGAGAAATCAGAAGAGCATGTTTCCACATAAACTTTGCACAGCTGTTAAATTCTTTAAGGCATAAAGCTGAATTATGCCACTTGCACCAAAATACTATGTGCAGTATACTCCACATATATTGATCCATATACTATTCCTTCACTAAAATCTATGGACAAATGTATAACTTCCCTGTGTAGGAGTTGCAAACAGTAGTACCTAGTCAGTTTTCAGAAAACCACAGATTTCTATTCTGTTGGAATATTCCATTACCTGTCCTATTCAGGAAAAATTATTTTGTGTCTCTGACAATCAGAAAATGGGAAAAAATAAGACAGCTTTGCTGACATTTGAGAATAATGCTTATTAATTTCATGTAGGTTTAAATGCAGAAAGTTTCCTTTGAGAGAGTGTCTTGTGTACAGAAAAGAAAAAAAAATACCAACCCCTCAAAACAAAACACACAAAAAAATAAACCATAAAAGGTTTCCTAGAAGAACAACAAATTAAGGCAGGTTCCTCTAGGAATTATATTTACTTTATTGACAGTACATTCAACTCATAAATTAGACTCAGTGCTGTGTAATTGTTTTCAGATGTGGTGTCAAACAAAGACTACCCTCATGACATTCTATGAATTTGCCCATGCTGTCTATAGAATATCATAATATTATTTTCCACTAAGTTGCATAAGATAAAAAGTTATGTAAGATTCAAGATACAATGTAAGGATGCTAAGATATACACAGCCATTACCGCATTATTACCATTACCATTATAATCATTACCACATTATTATTCTGCTCAGCAAATCTGTTTATCTACATGTGTTGATTCTTCTGATGTCCATGATCCCCCTCTGAAAACTGTATGCACACATCACAGAGAAACTTTCCTTCATCTGAAATAGACTATTTAGAGAAATGATAATGCAGAACACATCATTTGAGAATCTGCACTTTCCTTTTATGCAAAAGAATATTCTAAGGGGCATTTGAACTACTGTTCTGGTCTCAGATCTATACAGCTCTTGTCTAATGAAAGAAAGGTGACTCACTGGGGAACTCTGCTACTTTCAACTGTCTGAAAGGGGCAAATCTTGTGTCATCTTCAGAGCATGAAGTAGTCCAAACAATAGTCAAGAAACTGCTATTCGGCACTTAGTTGTACTACCAGTTTTCTTTAATAGTTCTTCTTTCTTTGCAAATATTGTGTGTGCTTGAAGTCAAGCTTAAAGCCAAAATGAAGAATACAAATTACATTAGCAATGTAATGTTTCTCCACATTTTAGACTCTTTTTTTAGACAGCAAAAGATAGAATGCCTACTGCTCTAATCAGTGTACCTCTCTTAAGAAAACATTTTTCCCTCCAGATATTTTTTCCCCAAGTATTTCTTTTATGGTTTTGGTACTACTCTTTCACACTGTAGTTCATAGAATCATAGAATCATAGA
>NW_009617097.1:0-4066 GCF_000690535.1 Cariama cristata
TTTAGGGTGAGGGCTGTCAATGACCAGAGCTGCCTCTCCTGGCGTGCTTTCCGTTCTTCCTGAGCCACCGGCGCTGCCCGCGGCCTGCGCAGGGTGCTGCCAGCCGCCCCGCGGTCCCTCCTGCGCCCCGAGGGACCGTCACAGCTCTGGTGCGGTCGCCTGGAACAGGGGCTTAGGCCAGAAACCGAATCAAAGCAGGGTGCAGGAAAGTCTTTTGTTTTCAGTTACCCTGTATTCTTTCATATTCAGTCTATACTTAAGCACAGATGTTCAATCATTCTTCTACAAGGTTAATATGGGGTGCATCCCTGCTGAATGCCTCTGTTAAAAATTGAGCAATAGAATTTATTTCTCACTCTTGCAATCAGTGTATAGCTTCTTGGTCCTGAAAATAGAAATTCTTTCTCCCTACTACCAACATTTTCACAACTTGTAAGGATACCAGATTTTCTTTCTGTTTCACTCCAATTTTCTTTAAAATCCTCATTTGATTTTCAGTGGTAAAACTGGAAATCAAGAGTCTCTGTTCATGCTTCTTCGTAACAAAGCCCACTTACGCTGAATGAGAATCCCAGGTACCCTGACCACACGTCGTGTCTTCCCACTTACGTAAAAGCTTGGGCTTAGTCTTTCTTTAGTGTTTTATAAATGGAGTTACACAAATGTTCTCTGCAAGATGATTTTTTAAAAATTCTCCATTTCCTAGTGAGGCATTTGTTTTGTTTTATGTACAGAGTAACTGCTAATAGTTCTTAAATTTTGTGCAGTGGCGCTTTGTCTATTTATCTATCCTTGTGTTAGCACAATGCTGCTGCAGTTATGAAACACCAGGGTCTAGGCTTTTGAAAGAATGATGAAGATCTTAAGAACAGTGTGCTCTGAGTTAAAGAGGTCATTCAAAATCCTTATCGTTATTTGTAAAATGTTTGAATTTGCTTGTCTGTTTTCTGGGAAAACACCTCCACCCAACTGAAACTTAGGAACAAGTATTGCAGAGAACTCTGCAGCGAGCTGAAATCTGGTTCCTTTCTTTTTTTTCCACAAACTTCACAGCCTTTATTTCTGACAGAAACCAAAAATACCTTGCCTAGAAAGATCTGGTATATTAATATCATTCTTTTACAAACAAATTAAAGAGCAAAATATGTCTACCTGAGGTCAGAACTAACATTTCAACGTGACACATGCAAGATTTAGGCATGCTGCACTAGCTTTCAATTAAACTTGTCTAACAAATGAGCTTTAGGTTTTCTCCTGTGTCTTCACCTCCTCTTGCCAGTGAGGGCGGAGCTGAGGAAGCACCCTCTCCACTATTCTGTTACTTAAGGGTTTGTTTTCACAATTAGCGTAAGCTTATCCAGTATTACTCTGTTGCTGAAAGGGACTTTCCTGCCCCTTGTCACATGCTTGACCTGCTTTCCTGATTGCAGCAGTAGTGACTGCGTGGCTGTAGAGTCATTTCAGCTCATTTATCTAACTGAAAGCTGAGCCGTCAAGTAAAAGCAGTTAGTTTTCAATCAGCTTTTTAGATTGATCTGACTTGCATTAGGACTGTACACACAGTCGTTAGAGCCAGCACAATGTAAGGAAGCAGGACAGGACAGGTGAGAGGGGCGGCAGACCTGGCTCTTTCAGCAACAGCCCATAGTTAGGTTACCTTGTCCTGCTCATGAAGCCGAGGGGTAACAAATAGCTGTATTCATGATTTTTGGAGTTGAAATAATAGATGACTGAGATAGAATCTGAAGGACTGATGTTAATGTCCCTAGTTAAAACAGGCTCAGTTACATGCAATACTTTTCCGTCCAATTTTATTTAGGAAAAAAATTGTTTCTTTAATTCACACAGTGGGGAATTATTATACTTTATGCGAATATTATGCTTTAAATTTGTAATATAAAAATTTGAGTGAAACATAAGAAAATAAAGGCCTCCTCTCTTTCAGCTGTTTGACACTTTGATCACTGCTATAGCGTACTGATAGGTTTAAAGTAGAGAGTTACATACTGGTGGTGAAAGCTATGACAGGAGAAAAACGACTTCTGTAGAGGCCCGGGTTGCCTGTCGTAGTGACTGCCAAGACAGAACCCTGCCATCTTGTGGAACGCCTTGATATTGAGGCGTTATATACACTCAGCTTTGCTTCTCAAAGACATCTTGCTTTTTTTTTTTGCCTTTTTTTTTTTTTGCTTCCCTTTGTTTTTTTCACCGATGATCTGTTTGTTTCTACAGAGACGGTGTTACTGGCTCAGGAAGCCCAGAGCAGCCAGCGCCTGGAGCTGGGAGAGTGTCCAGGGAAATGCTCTGAAGAGCCATGGTAGGATTTTCCCATTCTCACAGATTTCTCTTGGCATCTTTTACCAGCCATGTCAGAGACTGGTTTCTGAATGAAAAGATTTGGCCAGATTGGGAAGGCTGTTCTTAGCATCAAGGTAAACAGAACAGTCAGTAAATGTTAAGTTCATATTTCAGTAACTGGCAAAAGGCAGAAGAAAAGAACATTAAAGACTGTCTGCATGCAGTCTGTGAAAGATGACATTTTAGCATTTGCAAGATACAGAAAGGTTTTTGAAATGGTGCGTGCCTTTCTGGTGAACATATAGCCTAAACGTTACACTGCAGGTTTTTTTCTTATGCATTTTCTAATAAGACTGCATATGTTCCCACTATTATTCAGAAAATCTGATTTTTTTTCCTAGAATGTAGAAAATTCTAGATGTAACAGATCCAGTTCTCAAAGGCTGTATCTGAATGCACACTCAGTGCTTCCCAAAGTTTGGATGCAGATTTTATTATAATATGTTTAAAAAAGAGAGTCTAATCTGCAAAATGCAGATTATGCTCTGAATGTAGTTCAAACTTCCTCCAAACTGAGAACTTTGGACTAAGCATTTTAAGTCAGGCTCATTTTTGCATCTACATTTAAAAAACCAAATTATTAGAGCATAAACAAAAAGGCCAGTCTATCCCCAGCCCTTGTTTTAAGAAACTATGGAAAGTACTCTCCTTATTGAATTCTATTATTCATATAAATTTAAGATGATCATCTCAGCTTTTGCCCTGTCTTTTCTAGATGCTTGTGCAGACTGCTAAACTAGAACTCTCTCTTTCAGTGGATGCCTTTCCTCTCTCTTCACTGGACTTAGCAGGTCTATAACAACATGTTACTGCTGTGCCCATCTGTAGTTATAACTCTACACTGGATATCAAAATGTTGGCACTCTAGGCTCCTAGTCTCTGGGCTTTGTGAGGGGGAAAAAACCAGAATGTTAAAAAAAAGGAAGAGGAATGTACAGAAAGAAGAAAAAGTACCAGCACAGTCCAACTACACTGCAGTACTAGAAAACCACTGTACTTCCAACGATAGCTACGATGAAAGCACATCTCTGCCAGCACAGTAATAAAGTATAAAAGATTAAGGAGATGCTCCTTGGCTCCTTTGCATGTGTGCTTAGTTCAGCTCACTCTTTCTAAATCCCATGGTAATTTATATTGCATCTTAAATTAATCCAGCACTAATGCTCTCATTTGGCTTTCATACACTTCAGAGGATATATCTCAGTTGTGTTCCTTGGTTATAGCCACAGATATAACCATATACACCACTCTGGAGAGGTATCTTGTGCCAGTAGACAGATTTGTTTGATCAATTTGTCCTGGTTTTATCTGGGATAGAGTTAATTTTCTGCTTAGTAGCTGGTACAGTGTACTTTGGATTTAGTGTGAGAATGATGTTGATAACACATTGATGTTTTAGTTGTTGCTAAGTAGCACTTATCCTAAGTTAAGGACTTTTCAGTTTCCTGTGCTCTGCCAGAGAGGAGGTGCACAAGGAGCTGGGAGGGAGCACAGTCAAGACAGCTGACCCGATCTAGCCAAAGGAATATTCCATACCATAGAATGTCAGGCCCAGTATATAAACTGGGGAGCATTGGCCAGGAGGGGCTGATCACTGCTTAGGCATCAGTCAGCGGGTGGTGAGCAATTGTATTGTGCATCACTTGTCTTTTCTAGTTTTTTTGGTTTAGTTTTCTTTCTGTTATATTCCTTTTCATTGCTATTATTA
>NW_009617098.1:0-5121 GCF_000690535.1 Cariama cristata
CCAACCTAAACAATTCTATGATTGTATGATTCCCCATCCCAGCTGGGAGGCAGCATTCAAAACCAGCCAAAATGCAAAAGATCTCCTGAGAAGATAACGGTGGGGCAATAGCATGTGTCAGCCCTCGGTCCAGGAGTGTGCAGCAGCGAGCGAACCCGGGGCAATGCCATGTTTTCTAGCAAGCAACACGCAGAACAAGTTTTCGGTGTAAAGGCACTTTCTGGCTGGAGGTGTGCGACTGACCCAGGGAAATATGCCAAAAAAAATCATCATCCCTAACCAAAACATCCGAGTACCAGGAATCCACTGACGCGCCTGCGAAACCCGTGCCGGCTGTAATGGGCTCTGCTCAAGCCCGGGGGCTCTGACATGTATTGGCACTCGCTGCTAGAGCATGGGTTTCATGTCAAGAGCAGCTTTAGTTAAACATAGATTTAGCAAAGTGAAGACCTGCAAAGGGGATTATTCTGTTCCAGTGTAACGTAAGGAGCGTGTTCTTCCCCTGCAGAGTGTTTCTACTCGCCGTGCGGATAACGAAAGGAAAGGTTGCGGAGTTTTGCACGCAGAAGGGGTAGTGCCGGTGTCCATAGCTGGGGGTTAACTTTCCGGGGCACGATGGGTTGTCTGATCCCAAAACGTGGCCACTCCTGGAGCAAAGTGCAGCGCCAGGCACAGGCAGTTTCGCACGAAGTCCCACCAGGAGCTGGCAGTGATCTGCAGCATCGTGGTCACTGTTTCCAAAGCACTTTGGGGTTTTAATTGCCATTTTCTTTCCTTCCTTTGCTTTCCCCATTTGTCCATCCATACCCTCCGCGTGATGAGAGGGGAAGGGTTTGCTCTGCGTTGGCACACTGCTGAGGTGACAGGGTCCAGCTCCAGGACTGAGGCTTGTGTGTGATGGTAGCACAGACAGTGACAAAAACCAGGCAAAAAAGCAAGGACATTTGCAAGTCAGACTCAAAAATAAGGGAAACTTGGTACCATTTATTGCTGTGTCAATCGTGACCTGCTGAGAGACAGATGCCCCACGGCAAATGCAACAGAAGATTGTCCCACGCTCCACAGGTGACAGGGGTACAAAGGGTATGTTCCTTAATGGGGATGAAGTTGCCCAAGCTGCCTGCCAGGGGAGGTGGGGGTCCCTCTTCTGCCTCGCGCTGTTCACAGCCCCCCGCTGCCCGCAGGCTGGTGCAGAGGGATTTCGGATCCCTCCTGCCACGAGCCCAGGTAGTGAGGAACACGAGGGAAGGGGGGGAACGTTTACTGAGTTGAGGGAGGGATGAGAACCATCGTCCTTCTCTCAAGAGCAGAGTCCAGGGCCCTCCCTCCACAATGCTGTGGTGCTGGGCAGAAAGCAGAGGGGCACAGCGAGCACCCAGTGCGGTGCTGAGTTGGGCTTGGAGCCCTGGCCTGATCCTGCTCAGCATGCAGGGCTGGGCTGTCCTGGCAGCTCCTTACCCTCCGCCTTGACCCCCACGCAGAGCTGCTCGGCATCCTCACGGCCTTCAGCTGCCAGATGTGGTGCGTGGTGCCAGGGAATGCGGCCCCTCACCCCGGTTCACGGGGTGCTCTCCCATCCCTGTGTGACAGACATGGTCCTTTCCACCCTGCAGCTCTCCTGCCCCGTGCAGTCCGCTCTCCTTGGCAAGCGCAGCAGCACCTGGCAGTGGGGCAGCAACAGGGACTCCGGCAGCCCGGCATCCGTCAGGACTCCAGGAGGGATGCAAGGAGGCAGTGGAGGCAGAGACTCCTCCAAGAGGCCGGTTCAGAGCCCCTCCATCAACTGCAGGGGGGAACTTTGGAGAAAAGTCACTTAGTCCAAGGATCTAAGGAGGATCCCTGAAGTTATACAGCAAGGGATAGAAAGGCTAGGACCTTTCCTGCAGCCCCTGGCCAGAGGGCACAGCACATCTTGTGGGTTGCGGAGAGGAAGAGCTGGAAAGAGCTGGAGTATGGGCTGTCCCACGTACTGCAGAGCAATCCTAGGGCAGGCCTGAGTGCAAACTGGCAAATTACCGAGTCCTGTGTTCCCAGGAGAGGAGCTGCCAGCCCTGGGAAGGTGCCTGGGGCACTGCCCTCGATCGAGCAACCAGCTCGGCTGGACACATCCTTCCCTGCTGGAGAGGTCGGGTGTTAGCTGAGATGCCTCCAGCATTTACTGAACCAGCTTAGAGCACCAGCAAGATTTGAGGCTGTTAAAATACGGCTGCATGTATTACAGAGCAGCTCCCTTCCTCGCACCGTGCAGTCAATAGGAGTCCTCTGATCGGGGTCCACGGACACCATCCCCACGAAAGCTTGGGAGCAACAGAAACTTCAGGACCTCTTCTCGGAACCAGCCAGGAGAGGGAGACAGGGACCGCCGTGTCCTGCACACGCTCAGGGACACACTCACACTCACACACAGGAGTGAGCCGCCTTTGCACACCTTGACCCTTGTCGGGCTCCTGTAGGCAGACAGTCACAGTGTGCATTATCAGTTCCCAGCAGTGAAATTTTCCACTAAGTGGCTATTTTGGAAGGCCCTGTTCTTTGCTTTTATCTATCATTCCTCCTCTTTCTCTGCTCAGAATATATGCGTGCCAAGAGGATCTTTTGTTCCCTAACAGTTCATCTTTTCCTGCTGTTTACTCCCTGCTTACTCCTCTTCTGGGGAGGGGGGCTGGGAGAGAGCAGCAGGACAAGAAAAACTCGGTGACATCATGATGGTTTTTTTCAAGGCAACGCCTTGTGCAAAAAAAAACGCCAAAGGGATCAGGAGAAAGGTGAAATCAATCAGTTCAGCAAAGCTGGTACTGAAAAAATTTCTGCAGATGTTACGATGGAAAGTTGTTCTTTAAGGGCCGGATCCTGCTTGCTCTGGAAAGACCCATCAGTGAACGCTATCAGGTCAAAAAGAGTCATCTGAGCCTCCTCCTTCTTGATTTCACCAGTGTTTCTTCCGATTTGCTTCAGTGTGAGTAAATGCAATGTCAGGTCTCCCACATCAAGTTCATGTCCTTACTGGTTTTTTGCTGTCTGTGTTTTGTTTTGCCATGCCGGGCTTCTAAAGCCAGGGAAATCATTAGGGTAGGGAAGAGGTTTCCATGTTTGTACATCACCTACTTCAGGCATGGCGATGACAAAGGTCATTTTCCTGCTTGATGCCCATGACCTAGCACAGCACAAAGTGACCGGCAGCATCTCATGGCACACCAGCGACCACTGCCCCTTCCCTCTGAGTAACCTTTGCCCCTAAAAAAGGGAAACAGCGGCATTTCTGGGAGCCTCTTTTTTTTGTCAGGTCTCTGCTTTGGACCAGCTGACGTGGGCTCAGCTCGCGTGGCCGTGCCACGGGCAGCCCGAGGGTGTTGGGGAAGGGTCTCTGCCAGCACAGGTTGTACCCTACGGGCTCAGGGCCATCCCGCTCCCGGCGCAGGTCGTTAACGCATTAAGTCACCAAACTTTCTGGAAAGGTACGGAAGCACAGCTGATCTCTTGATGTCCCTACCTTAACTCCTTTTATCTTACCAGCAAAGAACAGACTCCCAAAAAACTGCTACTTTTGGCTATTTTGTAGGCACTGGAAGCAAGAGAAAGACAGAAAATCATCTGGATTTCTCTCTCCCCCGTTGTTACGTGGACAGCCCCCTCCTTCAGCCGACATGAAGGGTTTTGCCCCAGGGAAGCGGAGCCACTCTGCCGACGGCCGCTGCCTTCCTCCGCCTGCACGGACCCTCTGTGCCGGGCGCTGGGAAGGGGCTCCCGGCAATGGGCCCCCTCCTTAGCAGGGACTTGTGGCTGCTGCTCCTCTCTCCGTGCCTTGCTGTCCCCATCTGAAGAAGCTTTCATCATTGCAAAGCATTTGAAGGGCAGTTGAATGAAATTACCTGCATGCACTGGTAGGAAATTAGTCTTCCTTTAGTCTGGGTGGAATCCAGAGCGAAGCAAGGAGTGCTTCTTACCCCACTGAATACCGCTTTAAATAACGAAGTGTCCGTAGGTCTAATTCCCTTTGTATGTGTTTGGAGTAGACGAATATGAGGGATAAACTTTACTTACAAACTGAGTTTCGAAATGAACATTAAGATGATTTAAGTGTAGCACTCAAGTGTTTTAGATGGTATGAAATCAGATAAGCAATCAGGGTTTCAGCTGCTACGGTGCCAAGCGCAGCATAAGCACCTGTTTGAGCAGAACGGGCTGAACTGGAACAGAATGGGGAGCTGTGATTTATTCTAAAAGAGGGAAACCGTCCAAGGCTTTTGCCTAATGAACCTGTTCCTGCAACCACAGCCTGAAACACCTCTTTGGTGTTGACCTCCTCAGGCACAACGCTGCACGACCTGACAGCAGTTTTGCCATGGAAAGGGCTGGGTGAAGCCGATTCCATGGGGTGGAAATAGTTTATCTACTTTGGGAGCCCTAAGCAGGACTGTGTCCGATTCAGAGGGCAGGAGTGTCTTATTGATTTCAGCGGGAGATTGACCTGTGAGCTGGCTGGCTTACCCGCATTAGAGCTGGTCTGGCCTGAGCAGGGGGAAAGGGCAGGGGTGACAAGGTTTGAGGGTGCTGGGAAGCAAGGGGAGGGAATGGCATTTCAGCCCCTGCAGCCTGTGACACACACCAGCCACTGCCTCCCAGCTGCCAGCATCTGATTCTGAGGCCGCGTTGTCGGAGGGACAGGATCCGACCCGGTGTCAGCGCTGGTACTCTAACTCATCTCTTTTTCTCCACCTGGTGGACTCGCTAAATGTGCTTTCCTTTCAGTGCTTCACAGAAACTCCCCAGCGCTCTCTGCAGAAACAGCTCCACTTGGCTGTCACTGGTCCCTGCTCTCTTTGCTCAGACCAGCAGTGCTGGGGGGCACTGGGATGATCCCACACCAAGGACCAGGTGCCCAGCTAGGGGCAAGGTCCCGATAAGGTGGGACAGGTCAGCTCAGCAGCGATTGCGTTTCAGGGCACAGCTCTCTGCTTCTCCGGTTGGGACTTGCTCCACACACCAGTCTGGATGCTGTATGGCAAGGAAGTACTGGTGGGTCAAGGCCTTGGGGCACCCCTCAGCACCCTCTCAGCTGTAGCCCAGGCAGCTCCTGGAGAGGGGGCTGTGAGACCCACGACCCCAAGGAGCCATGCCATC
>NW_009617098.1:5139-6065 GCF_000690535.1 Cariama cristata
GCTGGGCTGATCAGAGTCCAGTGGGAATGTAGTGGCTCCCGTGGGATGGCCAGGCTGGGGATGGTGGGGCCACTGAACAGTGCAGGGTCTCCTGGAGCAGGGCCATGGTGCCAGCTCCAACATGCTGAGACTGGTGCTATACCAGCAGAGTGACGAGGGTCACTTCTGTCCTCTGGAGAGGGCCAGGGAATTCATTTCATAATTTTCTTTGCCTGGGATGTTTAAAGGTTCACTTAGGGAAGGATGTGTAAGGAACTGCAGATCTCTGTTGGTCAGAGACTTTGGTTCTGCAGACACCAGGACAGTTCTGCAAACGCCTTCAGGAAACCTGAGTTGTGAACAGGCTCCAGCTCGCTGCAGACTATATGCCAGGCCCGTCCAGACGGGCTGTATGCTGTTTGCAGCGTAACAGTCCATGGAGTTCCTCGGCAGGGTTTGCTTCAGAGCCACACCAAGCACAGAAAGCCAAGAGTTCTCTTTGAACTCTGGGGTGGGATGTTCTGGCAGTGTCTGACACTGTCCCATCTCTCCTGTCCATGCAGCCCTGCCTGCTGGGAAGGGGGCAAGAGCCGGGCTGGGACAGGAACGGGGCAAGAGCAGGGCTGGGACAGGAACGGGGCAAGAGCCGGGCTGGGACAGGAACGGGGCAAGAGCAGGGCTGGGACAAGAACGGGGCAAGAGCCGGGCTGGGACAGGAATGGGGTAAGAGCAGGGGTGCCAGCCCGAGGGCAGGGGGAGTTGCCAGGGCATTTTGATTTAGCTCAAGCATATTGGGTCCTTTGTGCTTGACAGAGGGCTGTGGTTGCAGAGCGCGGTGAGGGAACAAGCGGAGATGTGGGGGATGCTCTGATGGCCCACAGCCCGGGAAGACCATGGGTCTGGGGGCAACCAGGTGCCCTGTCTGGGTCCCACACCTCGTGGGTTTG
>NW_009617099.1:0-11466 GCF_000690535.1 Cariama cristata
CTCTGTCGTAGCGAGGAAGAAGCAGGCAGTTTCTAGCAGCGGTGGTTGATACTCGGGCCTGGCAGCAGAACCGCGACCCCAGGCACAGCCGGGGTGGGACGCGATGCTACAGTCACCAGGCCGCAGTGCCGCCGTGGTGGCTGCCGTAGTGAAAAAGCCCCCTGCGTCTCTGCCTTGAACCGCAGAGGGGATGGGGCGAGGTGCCTCAAGACCCCATAGCACCAGTAGATTGGTTTGAAAACCGAGGGCTTAGAAAAGGGGCTTCCAGGACCCCACAGACCCTCCGATACCCTGCGCAAAAGACTGAACCATACTGTTAAGACTTAGTAGCATCTTGTTTGTTGGTTTTCAGGATCATGAAAGACTGGAATGGTGTCATACGCCAATGACTGATTGTTTAGGCAAGAATTATGAGTGAGAGCTTGACTTGATGGGGAGATCACCTTTTCCATGCCACAATGCCAGAGGAATATTTGCATCTACAACTTCAGTTTTTCTGTTACCTGGTTACAGCCACAGTGCACTTGGGATAGCACTTTTAAGAATTTATAGCTAAGGAAATACATAAATTAAAGTGGTCATCATCTCAGCAGTCTCAGTTTCCCTTTAATTCAGTACAAGCTGTAACTAAGAAATGTCTGAGCTTTCATGTGCTTGTCTTCAACAGCATAAGCTTGAAACTCTTGTCTCTAGCTTATGAATTGTCCTTAATTTAATCTACGTTACTTCTATATTCTTCCTAATTATCTGTCAAAAATTTTTTTCATGTTTTGATGCCTTAGTTCTCTTTTCCTCTCTCCTTTGATTGAACAGCAATGGAAAACAGTTGTAAACAAAACCACTTGCATAGATAAGTTTTTTTTTTCACTTCCTCATGTTCTCAGAATTGCAAAACAAGGTGTTACTCTTCCCTTTCCTGTTCTGTTGCACAGTGCTGTTGCGGCAACAGCAATAAATAAATAAGGCAACTTTACTCCACGTTAACAAGTAGCTGAATTTTTGAAGGGGCAAAGTGATCTTCCTTTTTACATGACAAAGCACTACGAATAATATAAAGCATAAATGATGTATATAGCAGAAGGGAAGGGATGGCATCAGACCTTGGGGTTCCCTCTTACCCCAAAAGCACCCCAGGGTACATTTAATGGCCAACATGCCAGCATTTCTGGGTAACAACGGCTGATCTGACCGCTCGAGATGGTGAGCTGCAGGCATTGGGTGTCATGCTTACAGACTGCTCTGGTCGTTCTTGGCAGGTACATCCCATCTTTCCTCGTTTGCCAGAGCCACCTTGCTCTGCAGTGGGAAAAGGGCTCAGAGATCATCTGTGACTAAATCTTGCCTTTCCCCAAAGCAGGAAAGCAATCTTGCATTTGGAAATCTGGATTTCCATGTAAAAAGCTCTGGGATCTATTTTGATAGAAGATAATTTTGAAAATGGTATTATAATGTGAATAATGGCATGAATCGAGAAGTGATAGTTATTATGAACTAGGTAAGAGGGATGTGGAGTTCAGCTTTCCCTTCTGGGCTCTGGCCTTCGACCCTGGCTGCACTTACAATGTCATTTTATATAGTTCCAGGAGGAGGGACCTGCAGTTAACATGCAACTTGAGCTCTTAGCTAAAAAAAGAAATACACGGTCACTGTAACTACATGACAGCTAAGCACTATTGAAAATAAGCTGAATAGACTTCAATTTTAAGTAACAGAAATTCCCTGACAGGACATATACATTTTCGCCATTGAAGTAAGCTACATTGCGGTCCGGCTGGGGGCTGAGGTAATCGCCATGTCAATTTGTGCAGAGCTACCAGTCCGAGACTGCTTTTATTTTCAGCTGTATTATTAGTCAAAAGTCAGATCTACGGGAGGCGAATGCTGCCAGATGAAACTGCCGATTCCTGTGAGGTAGTGAGCATATGGGTAGAAATCTGGGGATTAATTCCCAGCCCTGGATCTCGGCAGCTGCTTGGGGCAGACACGGAGCAGGCACTGCGGAGCAGCAGCCTCCCTCCTCTTCCTGCCTCTGGTCAAAAATGCCCTTTGGATTTCTGTTTCCATCTGCATTTTGCTTAGACTTTTGCACAGAGAAGCCATTTTGTGCTAGAACCTGTGGTTTTTTAAAACCGAATGCCAAATATAGTAGCGAAATTGCAGTCAAATCCTACATGCTGGCAGCACTTCATGTAGCTTGTGTATCCTGTCATATGATCTAACTTGGTGACAAAATAAACATGCTCAGCTGAGGCATACAGAAACCGAAAGTTTGCCTGAACGCTGCTGCAACAAAGATTTCATTATTTAACACCACACTGAATCCTTGCAGAAAGATTTGTACAGCTTCACTGAATTGGTTGCAGGACAGCAAGAATCATCAGTTTTGACAACTCAAAATATTAAAAATTGTGTGGCTTTAGTAAGTGTTTCACATTGAAGTAAGGCTTCAGTTTGACAAAAAAAATCACTAATAATTTCTAAATTTTTTTTTTTAATTTCTAATTTCTGAGAAGATGTTTTTGCTCATCTTTCTATGTACTTCTCTGCAGTTGTGGTATGCTGACTTTTTTTTTCTTTTGGATGAAAACAGAGACTCTGAATAGGCCACCTAGCTTCAGAGCAAAGGAACATACAAGCCTCTCTTGCAAAAACTACTACAAGATCAACAACAATCATAAGGTTTGATGAAATGCATAATTCTCCAATTGCGGCCATTTCTACTGTGAAACAAAGGCGAAATCAGAGTAAACATATGGGCAGAATTCTGCTGGACAACTGCAGACTAGTGATATGCATTTCTGAGCCGATTACCAGATGCTGACTTTATAGCTAATGGAGAGAACCAGGAGTTTTTACAGCAGAGTTCATCTTGCCTGGAATAGATGTTAGCTGTAGATCCAACAAATCATGCTTTTAAAGCCCTAGATTTCTCCATTGGCTGCAAAGGGGGATTAGGCTAAGTCATTTATGTTCTAGACCATCCTAGTTAGGGATTTTCATATATATGTATAGCTGCATCTGATATATATAGCTTGCTCTATCTGATACAAACGCATCATGCATTTCCCCTCAGTTTAGAAGAATTACAAACATTTCAGTCTATAGATCCTCTGATTTTTAACAGTAAAGCTCTTGATGAAGTGACTATAAAGGTCCAAGAGGGGAGCTCAGCAGGTGGGACTGGGAATTCCCGAGTTCAGCATGCAGAGTTGGGGGATGGACGACACCAAGAGGGCTCCAGCAGGAGCCCCCACGGAGGGGGTTACTCCCAAAACCTCCCCTTTCCCTTGGGGGCACGACTCCTGCCTGACACAGGGGTTCGGTTTTTGCACTTGGGTCTGACGCATCAGTGTCTATTCTTGCAGATCTCAGGGAATTAAGCTAGTTAATGTGACATTGAACTATTATTTCTTTCTTTGTGCAGGTCATATAATTGTGTGAGGTAAGGTACATTTCAACGGTGTATACTGTATGTTAAGTGATTACCTAAAGTCAGTTCAGAGCCGGGTTTGTATGCTTTGTAGGCTGTCTCAAAGTCAGCTACAAATCATTTCTTCTAGAGAAGGTTTGAGATCACAAAAGCTTATGAAAATACAGTAGTTCTTTGTACAAAGCATTGCCACCCAGCTTTCACCAATTCACAAAATGTAGAGCAGTTTGCTTCAGTTATAATGCTACCTTTTCAATGCAGACAGTTGGCTGCAGAATTAAACTCAAATGGAATTAAGGAATATAATATTAATATGCCAATATTATCAGTGGGAACAGATATGACTCACTTGCAAGAGAAATCATTATCGTGCTCATTGGTGAGTAATACAGTCTCAGCTTTTTAAATCCTTTATGTGAATTCAGACCTGGTAAATGTGGATTCAACAAGTGCACCTCCTCCTCCTCACCGATAAAAACAACACGGTATTGTGTAACCAATGCCTTGTAGCAATTGCACAGATGCATGGTGCTTCTCAGGAAAGCCATTATTGGCTTTTCTTCAAGCTTAGTTCTAAAGCAACCATCTCACAAAATGGGTGGCTTTGCCAGCTGACTTTTAATTAGTATTATTTCAGAAATGGAAGAAAGAGAATGGGGGAAGAAGTTACCAGATTGTTGTAACTGCCCAAGCAAGCAACTGCCGGATCTGGACCATCAGTGCAGTTTGTGGAACATCTTGTAATAGTCCACACTATATGAAGTCAAAATAAAGGTACGTTTTTTTCACCTTTTTTTTTCTCCCTGAAGAATGGGAAGAGTCATGCCAGTCACTTGACTCACACCCCTCTGGCATCATTGTTGCAATAGTTCAGATGGTTTCCTCATTCAGAAGAAATGCGCAAAGGCACAAGTCAAAGCCGAAGCTGCTGTCCGAATGACAGCTGTTCGTGACTTGGACTTCCCTGATCTAGTTACTCTATCTTTAGCAACTACAGATAATGGTAGACATTTCCTCTGGTGCATACCCTTTACTGTGCAAATTGCAGAGAGCACTAGATAGATAGAGAGTAGTTGTGAATTACTCTGATTGAAAATTATTTTGCTCCGGTGCCATTACTTAAGGAGAAAATGCCAGCCATAGCCTTTGACTCACACAGCCAGCTTTTCAAGATCCTCCCTCTTCAGGGCTTCAGGCCCCACATTTTCTTTTTGTCACTTTTTCCTTATGTGAGTTGCTCCCCATGCCCCTCTACTTTAACTTACTCCCATAAGCTTCCCTCTGGGAAGGGATTATCTGTCTTCACAATGACACGGCAGCCAGGGGGAAAGCAGTCAGGATTACCTCTGTTGGACTGCCATCAAGCAGTCTTTCCACCCCATCCATTCCAAAAATGTTACTCATGACTCTAATGTGAACTTGCACGTACCTGCTTATGTGCAGCTGCTTGCATACAGCTCCTACTGACTCAGCAATGGGAATAAAGCATTTATACGCAGGCTTTTAATTTAAAGCTCCTCAAGAAGTGTTTTACAATCAGTGTAAAGACAATTAAAGCCTCCTGTGTCATTAACCAAGATATATTGATATATAACCAAGTTATCAGTTGCCTCCACCAGCCTCCTGTAGATATCTGGGACACAAAGGAGTTTCTCAGATGGTTAGTGGAAACATAGGGCTTGATTCAATTGCAGACACATCGGCATCTGATGCCATATGAAGTATCCTGAGGTATGCCAGACATCCGTATGGAGCAGAAGGGTATGATATGGGATGCTGGTGCCATTGTGAACAAAGCAGTAGCTGAAGGCCAGGTGGACTGCCTAGAGCACCTTCAGTGACATGAGGGACCCATTTGGGCAACTGGACTAAAGCCCTCATCACAACACTCAAGAGAGCCCAGAGAGTGGCTCTGCTGACCGAACATGAACATGTCTACGTTCTGGCAAATTGCCGTGCTCTCTGGGCTCCAGCCGACCATATGAACCCCATCTCCACTGCCTGCTGGCAAGTCACCTCCCTCGGCAGCTTCAGCTGCTTGGGTTCCCCAGCCCAGGTAGGGCCCAGCCCCGTCACCTTGGTTCAGCACGCTCAGGGCATCGCTACGCTGTGAGAAGGGGCTGCACAGCAGAGCCAGGCAAGATAAGGCAGAACCAGAGATGGAGGTAGGGTTATTGAGATGAGGTCCAGGAGAAAAACACCAATGTGAAAAGGTATAAAATGCTGGAAGGAAAAAGCAGAGTAAAAAGATGGCAGTTTGGTGACATGGGCCAGTGGAGACACATCTGGTGTCTTGCAGGTGGAGGTAAGCATGTTACTACTTAATCGAGTAGCTTGCTAGTCATAGCCATCTGTATTAATCAATAAATTATTACTTTACACCTTTAAATTGTGTCTATCTGCTTGCAGGGGTTTTTTGCAGATAGCAGAAAGGGTCTAGCGAAGTGATGGATGAGGGGGGCAGGCTGGCAGGGGATGCAGGCAGCAGAGGAATGTTGTTATTCTGAGAAAGGAGTAACAAAAGCTGAAAAGAATTGTGCAGTCTGGTGTTGTCGTAACTATTCAAATTAGAGATTTATAGCTTGGATTTTATGGGGACTATTAATGGTAGCAATATGAAGAGGGGAGAGAAGAAGGGAATGAATTTCTCCTATCCTGAGGAACTTTTAAGGATGCACTCCGTTCATGGGAGCAGGAAGCTTTCATGGGAGAGGGTGCACTGAGAAAAGCAGGAAAGACATTTACAATCTGTCAAGGAAACACTAAATTTAAAGCCAATGCTGGAGTTTCTGCATAATGGGCTTTTCAAAGAATTGGAGAACTTGGAATGCAACTGCTGCTTTATAGATAGAAAATGTGGAATTGAAACATGAAATGAAATTGCTGAAGGAACAGGACTGGAAACAGTGCTGAGCAAGGGGAACAGGACTGGTGGGAGTGAGCTGATTCGTGTGCCTCTGCTGCGGAGCTTGCATGCTGCACTTAGGATGCGAGACCAGACAGCGTGATGAATGGCATACTGGCAGTCAAAAGAAGTTCGAGCAGCTGTGAAGGAAGTATTGAAAGAGAAGCAATTTGTGGATCAGACCATTTGGCTTGCTAGAAGATGATTCAGTCTTTGAAAAGGGCACTGCAGAAAAGCAGAGTATGGTTCCAGCTCTCAGGGCAGGGTTTAGAGACAAAGATGTTGGCCCCTGGGACCTTTGGATTTGGCTGTACTGGATTTCCCAGAAGGCACAGCCCTGTTCTGTCCGTATACTGCTTTGCAAAAGGACTTGAAACAGATTAGGTTTCTCACGGCTCAGATGGCTCTGGCTGTTATCAAAGTAGTCCCCCAAACTGATATGGATGTGCATGAACAACAGGGGGAAATTCAATCAATAGCTGATTTAACCTCAGAACAAGTAGGAATTATATGACAAGTGTCAGGTCCCTTGAATGATACCATTGCAAAGTGGACAGTGGGGCTTCTAGAAACACCAGGAGTGCTGGTTAAAGATTTTAACTTGATTGCTTGGACATCCACCAGTCCATCTGATCAGGCAGTTTTATCAGCAGCATGAGAGGAACCCCAGCTGCAGAAGGGAACTCGCAGCATTGAGTGTGAAGGACCCTGAAAGCATTACTGGCTCCCAAACTGTTGGGTGGTTATTTTACCTGGAATAACAGAAAGCTGAGGAAGGGCTAGAGCAATATTTATCAAGGAAGCACGCACTAGGTAAGAGGCTTGGGTTTTGTGTGGGAAGGAGCAAGCAGGCAGCCTAATTGGGAGGACCAAGAACAAAAACTTGCAGTGATGAATGGATTGGTACTGGCTGAGTGGACATTTACCTGACATATAAACACCTACATGCAAACATGAGTTCATCTGGGTCAGAAACTTGCAGTGCTGAGGAGAAAGTGAGGACTACAGCATTCCCTGATGCCAGCACTCTCGGGTAACTGGCATGCTCACCACAACTTACAGCCCTTTTCACAGACAAACTGAGGCTCTTCTTGGACAAAGTCAGGCTGTTTGCTCTCCCTTCGCTGAGCAGAGGCTCCAGAACATCGCTGCTCTCTTGCTTTAGAAATCCATTTCCAATTTCCAATGTGAATGTGCCTGGTCTATACTTGTATTTGTACTGACACTACCCTTTAGTTCAGAGGAATCCAGAATGGCTCCACTGAGTGGAGATTAAAACCTATATAAAGGGTAAATCCTGCTATAATAGCAAAGGCAGCTCTTGAGGACCATATGGTGCAACTGAGCTTGCCCAGACCACCTCACTGTGGTTCAGCGTACACGCATGCACCTTGTTGTGATAAGCCCATCATCTTCTCTTGGCCTGCATTTTGTGAAAGAAGGCAGCTTGGAATACACTATGAAATATTCTGGCCTACACACTAGACCACTCTGTATTTTTTTTTTGTCTCTCATGTTTGCACTCATCTATGAGGTGTTTAATCCCAAGCGTTCTCAATTTAGGCCGTGTTTAGTTGTTGGGTTTTGTGTGTTTTGGTTTTTTTTTCTTTTTTAAAAAGGACATCAGTGTTTTTTTCTCTACCTTCTGGTACTCAGCAATTCTGAAATAAATAATCCTTCCTTCTCGTAGCAGCTCCTGATAATATTAAGGAAAATATTCAGTAGAGTATCTCCTCCAACTAGTCTCCTGAAAATCTTTTACCTTATCAAAAATAGGTTGGTTTAGTCCAAGAGACATTGTGACAGACTGCTGTATTACATCAATTTTTTTCCCTGGATGTATTTATCTATATGGATCTTTTATTTTAAAATATGTTCTGGAGATGATTTAAGAGATGTTTAAAATCTGACTGCCAGCATAAACTGTAACTTGAATATGAACACATATTTTATGGCGTGCATACATACCAAGATTACATAAATATGTTGTGTCTTTTTAAGGATGTTAGTAGCATGTAATGGATTTTATACAATTTAGATATTTTTGTAGTCAATATTTTTTCAGTGGCTTTTTGCTCAAGACCCAGCCTGTAGCTCCTAATGCTTATAAGCCAAAGAGAAGAGGTTGGCAGGAACCAAGGAGACTGGGTATCTGACCTGTTTGTGACAAAACAGGTATAGAGAGAGAGCAAAATGAGAAAGGTAACACAGAAAGTATGAGGGAGAAAACAAATGAAAAGAAACAGAGTCTTTTTTTAAATGTAGCCATTTGAAGATATGTGCATGAGCTACTGTGCAAATATTAATACGGTGGGAAATCAAGTGGGCTGTCAGCCATATGCCACCATATCAGAGGAGCCCAAAAGAATTTCCTAATGAAGCTTATTTCTCATTTTCCACACAGCTGAAATGGGTGAAGTTGATGTGTTTGTCTGTAATTGAGTAAATTCACATGTTGCTACCGATAAATATTTAGAATCTGAGTAAGAAATTTTGGTGTTAATGATCTGATTTCCCCATTGAACAGGACACAGATAAAGCTGCAGCAACAAAAATCACTCTATAATAATGTCATGCATATCATTCAGTACAAAAATGGAAAAACCTCAATGTTCAATTTAAGGAAAAAAATATTCTGCAATGACTATCGCAAATGACAGGGACAGTAAATATGTCATTAAAGTGAACAGTTGCTACTGTATATGATGACCTGTTTAGGGTTCTCTTCTTTAGTTCTTCAACTTAATCTGATGATGCATATAAAAATGGAGAGAGTTTACAGGTTCTTTAAAATTTCTTTTAAAAATTGCTGCAGTACTTTCACAGAATGAACTCCCTTAGTATAAAACTCTATCAAAGGAGTGCAATTTTTTCACATGCAGGAAAACCCAGAATTTTTGTTTTAATGAGGAGAAAAAAAATTGTTCCATCACAAAACATGAGATGTCAAGCGATCCATTTGAATTATGCTTTATCAGAGTAGTTTGCTCCTGTCAATTACACTTCTATGCTAATGCAGAGCACGTCTGTAATCACACAATTTTACAAAGACATTCCAGCACTGTAACACTTTAAATAGCCACGTTCCAGTGCATGCTGAAGGATGCATTTTAACTCTTCAGAGAATCCATTAAGTACTCTGGGCTGCTGCTTATTGAACTACTCACAGAGATTTCCTCAACTAGAAGAAGATTTTGGAAGCAATGTTTTATAGTTATTCAGCTCCTGACTTTAAAGTGTCTATGGGATACTAAATTGGTTTGGGTTTATTCTAAACCAGTGTTTTAGAGAGACATGGCTAGTTCAATAATGGTCCCTACTATGTCTAGGCAACACCGATGATACATAAAAATGGAGATTCACAGATCAGGTATTTTGGAAATACTGCACTATTCGGGAAGTGATTACTTCTTGCACAACATCTAATTTTTAAAAAAGGCGTGTCAACACTGCCTCGTCAGAATTGTCTCTTGTAGCACATAGGGTATTTCATCCCTTTAAAATAAAAACTAGAATCTCAATAAAATTTAAAAGAAAGAGATTTGAAATACTATGTTCTTTAAGAAAAAAACCTGAAACACCCTTGCATGCCTCACTCAGTGCTCATTCACTTCAGCTACTCCATGAAAATCATTACTCAAAAGTGAAACATGCAAGTCATCACCTAAACTGAAAATACCAAAGTTAAACAGTAAAACAAATGCATTTTTAACATTCTTTCAGTTTTATAATTAAACATATTTGAAGCTTAAGTAATCCGATAAAAATTATGCTTACTCTGACAATATTCAATTAGAAATTTTATGTGTTAGCTAAAGTCACCTTCACCTAATTATGCAACATAACCTATGCCAAATTCTGGAGACTACAAGAGCTAACTAACTTATACTTAATAAGTTGATAGTCTCTAAATACAAGGCTATGCAAGACTACATAGAACTCAGACCAAATATACGGAAATGACATTCTTTAGTTATGATTCATACCATAGCCAGTATGATGAGATACTTTATTAAAAAAACCCAACCAAAACCCAACAGTGTCTGGTCCAGCCTGGCAGGTGTTCTTTGTCCCAACATAGTCACCTGTGCCTGAAGGAGTGAAGGAAGAAGGACCAAGATTGTGACCCAATGGTGAGTCTCAACAAAATGAAAGACAAACGTGTGGCCAGAAATTATGGCAGCCCTTCAATGAAAGTCCTGTGGACTAAGAAGTTGGCAGTAGGTGGCTCTTACCCACCACTGCTGTGGTGAACTCTGCAGACAGCTTTGCGTTACTTTAACTGAGGGGTTGGTCTGAAGAACTGCCCTTAGCTAAGATGACAGGTGGTGACAGTACCGAAAGGAATTTGAACTCTGTGTATTTTTGAAGTGTTCTGCTTTGATTACAGGTACTGTCAGTATCCTTCACACTGGCACCAGGACTGGCACTTTTGGCTATGCTCAATGTTTCTCACCTTCCTGAGCACGTAGAATTGCATTACTTATCAAGTGAGCCTTGATGGAGCTGAACTCCATCTATTGACTACGACCTTTTTCTAAGAACTCCACATATATTCAATAGACCAATGCCAAGAAAGTCCGTCACGTGCATCAGGCAGCAGTAAAAGGCTTGGAAACTACCGGTCTCCCTTTTGGCAGCTGTTTCTGTAGAGAGCCTTTGCATTCATGCTAACTGGCTCTCCCAGCTTGTGTATTCAGTATGGTACGAGAGCCTAAAGATGTGTCAATATATAGCATACAGAAACTCTGCATTTGCATTCAAACCACAACTGAATTGAGACTTGCTTACCACAGCTTAAACCTCTCCTTGTTCAACAGAAGCCAGCAAACACTGGGAGCTCTGAACTCACTGGCAGACATGCCGCATTATGCCTTACCGCGGGTAAGAGAAAACTTTCAAATTCCGTCTTCCCATCAGTCTCGAGAGCTCTCTCAGCTAGGGGCAGATTAGTTATGCATGAGCGAGGTATAGCTCCCCTTACCTGTTTCTGGTGTATGGCAAGCTGCCTCCCATTCCGGTCAAGTTCTTCCCACTCCGAAGAGCTGCTGACAACACCGCTGGACCGTGCATGCAATTGGTTTGTGGTGCGATTGGGAAAAGAAGGAAAAAAAAAAAAAAGAGTTGCTCT
>NW_009617099.1:11497-30927 GCF_000690535.1 Cariama cristata
AACTATAATTCTGTATCATTAATTAAACAAAAACAGTGAATACAGAACTCAGAAAGTAAGTTTTACTTCTTTTTACATTTGAGAGTGCTCTGCTGTCCTGGCTGATCCTGTGGCAAGGCTGCCCATGATCAATATTAAAATAAAAAGTAGTGATGTATGCTGATTACTACAGCAGGTAGATTGTCCAGTCCTCATTTTAATGGTCTCTTCTTGACTTCAATCACAGATGTTCCCCTATAAGAGGGAATCAGAACCCAGTGCTCACATCTTTAGGACTTCCTATCAGTACATCAGAACGTCAAGGTGGAAATACGTACAGATTCTTCACTGCGCCAACTGCAGATGTGCAGGCTCTCAAAACAAACTTAGCAACTTAAATTCAACCTTTCAGATACAACACCCTCCTCTTAAGCCTTATAAAAATACCAGTGCAACATACGAGCCATTTTACAAAACAATTATCTTTATAGAAAGGTATTTTAGTGGTATATACTGAGGTAAATAATAAAAACAGACCCAACAGAGGGCATAACCAGTGTTATGGAGAAGTCCGGATGAAATTTGGCCAAAAGCCTGTTTTATAAAAGCTAGTATTTACCTACCAGTTTTGATCCCTGGTAAGGTGCTTATTGCTGTAATACTTCAAAGTTATTCTTCAGTTTACAAATTGAAAAATATATGAAATTAGATCTGTATGAATGTTAGGTTTCAGCTGTCACAAATTTTAAAAGGCATTGTACCAAGTTTTCTTAATTGTTTACTAACCAATTTGATTGTAGCAGGTAAATAAACTACAGCATACATTTTACCTGACACCATGCATCAAAATCACCATAAAAACTAAGTTTATCAAAGTCCAACTCCACAAGGAAAACATGAAAAAGTGCAAATTATGTACCCAGTATTTCTGTCACAGCTGTTTTTTCTTAATATGGCATGAAAAAGGTTTACAGCATATATTAAGAAAATTCTTGCAAGTGTTCACCTCAATGCTTATATATACAACATTTTGCTCAAAGTGCTCACTATGTGAAAAAAACTGATTGGATAAAAATATTTAAACAGTGCTTTCTGAACGGTCAGGGAAAATTCATGTAATACATCAGTCCCATTTGTCTTCCTCTTCACTCAGTGCAATGAGATGCCGAAGTCACATCAACTTCACAAAAACGTTGCTTGCCACAGCGCCAGAAAACCTCAGTTACAGTGGCATTCTTGGAGTCCCATTAGGAGTGGGTCTTTTATTTTTTTGCATGTGGCTTTGATGTTTTCGAGATCTTACTACTTTCATTCTTACTTCAAATACTTCTTGTATGGCTTTTCGAAAACAATGGAAATTGTAGTCTATTAATCCTAAAGAGACAGAAATGTTTTCCATATTAATAAAGACATTTATACAAATTAGGTAATGAAAAAATTGCTTATATTCTACATTTAGTGAAATATCACACTGTCTCTCTGGAGGTCATAATCAGTGAATTTTTCAGGCATTTTTTTCCCGTGCTAAGCAAAAGTACATTTGATAAATACAAAAAATTCAGTGAGCATTATAGTTTTATACTATGTCCGATATTAAGCATATTAGTCTTAAGAGAAAATAAATAGAAGTTCATTGGCAGATAACAAAGCCTTAACTAAATAAAAAGCTTTGGAGAAGTGCTCAGTATACTACAAGAAAAATTAACATCTTTTATAAAATATGGTGTCATTTTGTAAACTTGCTTTACAGAAAAACTGTGATAAAAATAAGTAGTATCTAGTAATCAAAGAATTTTCATTTTTTTGACAATGCATAAGCTTTGAAATGGATACTTGATAGAAGTATTACCAAATGACAGATATATTTAACCAGCTACATTTCATCTTACATTGTAATTGAAAAAAAAACACAATAGACATGCTGTTAGGTTACATACATACATAATAGGCAGATAAAATTACCATGGGAGTGGGCTGAATGTGATCCCACAGAAAAGCTGTAAAGCCATATTGGTAGACAACTGGAAGACTTACTGGTGCTACAATTGTGTAATACTGCAATACAATTTTAGAATTTTAGTACTGAGCCTATGACCTCATTAAAGATTAATGCCATAAGCTTTCTTAACTCAAATACTGCAGTGTTTTCCACTTCAGTTTCCCTAACAGGAGATGATACATATTTTAAGTGGCTTAAATCCACCATGTTACACTTGGATTTTTTTCCCAGGAATTATTTTCCCCCTCCCTAGAGTTCAGGCAAAATATTACGTGGAAGTCACCAGGCACCAAAAGCTAATCTGCACTATAATACCAGAACTGTACTGTTAAAGGGTACAGGCTACAGCAGGAAGTGTCCCAAACTATGTAGACACAACAACCTGACACAGTTGTGGACAAACCCTAATGGGTGTTTATTCAACATGGTGTCTTTTCTGAAACAGTGTTCTTAGTACCTTTGTCAAAATAACACTTCTTATGCTCACAGCAAAAAAAGAAAATGACCACATCTAATATTCATAGCTAATAAAGGCAGTATGGGTATTAAAGAGAAATTCAACCAGTTGAAGTTCTATAAAATAAAAGCTAAATAGCCTGTCGAGCAGCCCAGCAGACATGGTATAAGGACTGCATTCACAAACACACCAACACTGACTGATGAATTAGTATCACAAGATGGGGACACAAGCCCAGATGATGGCTCATTCTTCCACCGCTCAGTTCTGCTCTCAGAGCGTTTCACTAAGAGCGGTAACTCAGTGAACGCCATGCCAGCAAGCAGAGCAATCATGAACTAAGCTTTCAGTATTGACCTTGATCAGGGTCAGAGAGAGAACCAAGAAATTTCATGCACTTTAACTGCAAAATAGGAAAGCTATCTAGTTCCCAAATATGCAGCTTTCCAAAAGCCTCCTTTCAGAGGTGAGAAAAGCAAGAACATATTTCTTTTTATCAGCCAGTTTCAATAATTTTCGCTTAGTTATGGCACACAAGCTGTTCCAAATGCGTATGCTGGCGCCAACAGGTACAAATCAATGTTAGCCAAGATAAACTGACACATTCTACTGTTGCAGATGGAAGCTTTACTGTACTGGATGTAAACTTTCATATGCTTTCGTACCAGAAAGTTGTCAAATACATTTATGATTTCATCTTATTTTAATGCCAGCACAAATACCTCATGCCTTCAAACATGTTATGTAAGCTCTACCAAGCTGTACTTACCTTTAATGTTTGTGATACAGCTAGAGACTGTTATCAGCTAATGACAACCACAGTTATTCATTAACTCACTAATATAAGGGAAAAGTAATGCAATACTAGAAAAGGGAAAAATACCTTTTCTCTCAAAACTTTCTTCTCTGACAAAACAAACAAGAGCAAGGAATTTTGTCACCTCTTTTAAATAAAGGACAGTTGTATTGTTCAGTTTTATGATTGCCATCGATTCCTTGTCATAAGGAGTTCCAGTGCCATCATCTTTAAGCCTAAGGAACAATATTCAAACAACCAAACAATCAAACAAGAAAAGATAAGACACCAGTTGAGCTAACAAAAGTAATCCTACATTGGTTCTTTCACCAGATAATCTCAAACTTTATGAAATCTTCATTTTAACCTTTCAGGGAGACTCTTCTTCAAAGCACACACTATGTAAACTAAGAAAATATAGAGATTAAATCATTTCTCTAATCACACACGAAATCTTAGATCTGGGGCTAGAAATCAGATTGACTGATTGCCAAGTACCTGAACCAGAGCCTTATTTTTTTCTTAGTTGCCAATCATTTACTACAAGGTTGTCTGTTTTCTTTTAATCAACGCACTTTATGACTTTAGCTAAAACATGCAAACCAGTAAGTCTGTAGTGGTAATTCCAAATCTAGTAACTCTGCTTGAGCAGTGGCAGCTGACAGTTTAAGCCATCATGAGACTTTCCTCATGAGCTCTTGGCTTTTGCAACATCATACCGTGAAAAGAGATTTCTCCTTCACAGATGATGTGTCATGATGATCACTGTATTAGTTTTACCCTCATTCCTGAATGCACACACAGATCTTGTTAAATGAGTAGTTGTCACCAACCTGCCAGAACAATTAGTATCAATAATATATTAAGGTAGCAAGTTGCATAGATGCTCCAGGAACAGAGGACAAGAAATGAATTGTAATATCGTGTTTTAGTCTATAGCTAAAAACATGGCAAGCAGATTTCTGGTGATAAATGCTAAATGGTTACACAAAGACAGTGGCAGAGTGACATTTTGTGAATAGAGAGCCCCACAAGTGGTGTTGTACAGATGATAATGAAATGCATCATCTTTTGAACTACACAGCAGCATCTTTCTCTGTACAAAAAAATGCCACAGAATCAGCATCCTTTATGGTGTACCTCTGTAAAACACAAGTTCTTGTACAGTTATTGAAGTGACCAACTCCAAAATCTGAAACATACAGTAGAATATACAAACTTAAGAAATTTTATTGTTCTTTTGAAGTTCTAATGCTTGGTGCATATCTGCACTAGGATTCTCCCTTGTACCTTCTCCAAGAGTGCAGGAAGTCTATCGATGGCTAAGAATGCAAGGCTACCAAAGATTACCACACTCTAAGCATGCTGTGGTTTAGCCTCCAAGTCTACACATCTTAATGCACTACTTCTTACTGTGCCCCTGCCTTTCCCAGGAATAGCTGGCATTACATTTGGCCAAGGGCCAAGCCATTTAAAACATAACTTGGAAGGAAATGTACATGCTACCCCAGGAGATCACCAGTTGCTAATGTATATGGAGGGGAAACTGAAAAAAACCAAAACATGTAGGTCATGTAGAGAACAGAGAACTGAAGCAAGAGTGAAGCAGCTCTCTGAGGCCAGTAGAGGCCACTAGCTATTAAACAAAAGTAAACATGGCCCCACTGTTTGGTTTTTTTTTTAATGGGAAGCATTCTTCAGTCGAATTTGTCTCTGGGGAACACAAAGTTAATGTTAATGTTTCCTTTTATTTTCGATTGGTTACTTCCCAGGCCTTCCTCCACGTAAAATTATTAGCATAGAAAGGGGAAGGTGTTCACAAAAGATGCTGGGCAGGGAACGGTGCTTGTTGCTGGCAGGGAATCCATACCTCAGAGGCCTGCTGTCCCCTCCTTCTCCCCTGTCCTGACAAATTACACATTCTCATTATCGTTTATACCCACATCATTCTAATTTTGAGGCCATTCATATTCTAGGTACATAGATTTATGAAAAACATTAACAATTTACTTACCCATATATACAAGAAATGTCAATCACAACATCTATCATATCACAGCAGAGCTCATAAGTTTGCATATCCACTGGAGTACTGTCTGTTGCAATATAGATCTTACTGACTACATCAAATAAAAATGCTTTTTCAATCCCAGAATTCTGTTTAAGAAAAAAAGAAAGAAAAATAAAATGGAAGCCATGTCTTCAAATAAATAGCAAGCTTTTTTGTTCCCCTATTTGCTTGTTACACAAAAAGCTAGGCTGAAGAAGTGGGAGTTAAACTGCAATCAAGCTCATTTTGAAAGAACTGTACATACAGCACTGTCGTATTTGTAGCGAACTGTGATGCTCACAGACCTTCCAATAGTTTCTGCCTCCGAGCAGCCATAACACCAAGTTACACTCCCAAACTTCCCCTCTCTGGAAAACTTCTGGAGAGATTACATTTATTTTCAGTGGAAAATGCGGGGGTAAAAAAAATCTTCCAAGACCAAGCTTTTGGGTTTTTGATTATAATCAATGGACATAAAAAGACAGCTGTAATTTAAGGTTATTCTAGCCAGACAAGTAAGAAGGCAGAAACAAGGAAAAGAAAAACTTGATGGACAAAGAAGGCAGTAGTGTTCGGGAACTAATTTCTCAAGGAAATTGAGAACTTGTCTCATCGGAGTCTGTAGCTATTTTACTGTCTGGTTCCTTAGAACATCTTTTAGGATCACAGTAGAAAGACCAGTATTTTGATGGTGCTCTTTCAGTTTTCATGTAGCATTGGTGGTTAAAGCCATGTTTATAATGCTAAGGCTTGCTAATGTGATGACAGCTATGTTCCTGTCATCCTGCCAAGCTGATTAAGACTCCCGCTGGAGATGTATTGTATTCGCAGCGCTCAGAGGCTAGCCAGGAATGCTAGCTCATACTCTTTGTGTAGATAAGTAAACTGTCATAAGCCTCTGCTTCCTGAAAAAAGAAAGAGGAAAAAATGTGTACTGTTTAACTGAAAACAGTAGCTTTGGTTGCTGATATCAAGGGGTTGCACCTGGGCAGCTGTCCCAGCATGAACACAAAGAGCAACTTCCCAGTATTGCTAAAGCTCAAGCTATAAAATATGCTTCAGAATCCATCTACACAAGGAAGAGACACAACTTTCTCCCATCAAACTAAATTTTCTCCATATATGGGCTTCCCTTTTTAATATGGTTTGGGACTGCCACCACAGCAGTTTTGTAATTACCAAAAAATACACTGAAAAACCCTAACAAGTTTTAAAAGCCTCAGCTTTCTTCATAGTTACAGAACTTTTCCTTTTTCTTCTTCTTCTTCCTAAGTCAACTATTTAACACAGACTTAAGAGACTAAAGAGACCCTCCCACTTTCCAAATTTCCCAAAATAGGAAGAAAAATTTCAGCCCTAGGTATGCTATGGAACAATGGCCAGCAATATTTTGGGCATTTTCTTCTTAAAGAGGCTTAATTCTGCCACCATCACACACACAACACCCATCAATAACAACAGAGAAGAGAGGTGATTTCTTGCATTTAATTATGGAAAAGACTCTATGACTGGCACATTTCAGTAATTCATTAATAAAAGAAATATTCACAACAAAGTATACACTGTGGATACCTCAGGTACATGGGCTGAAGCACATGATGTACAAGGAGAGTCTCAGAGAACTGGCTTTGTTCAGCCTGAAGAAAAGAAGGATCGTTGCTATCTACAAGTACCTAATGTAAGGGTGCACAGAAGACAGAGCCAAACTCTTCTCAGAGCTACAGTGTTGAAGGGTAAGAGTCTAAAGGCACAAGCTGGAATTCTGACTTGATACAAGAAGAAAAATAATTAACCTGAGAGTGGTGAAGTACTGGGAACATGCTGACCTGAGAGGTTGTAGAGTTTCCATCCTTGGAGATACACAAAGCTGGACTCGACCCAGCCATGAGCAACCTGCTCTAACTGGGCTAACTCTGAGCAGGAGCTGTCCTCTAAAGGTCCCTTTCAGCCTACATGGCTCTGTGACTCTATGTTCTTTGAGCGCTAAGCATAAAAATGTATGCATATTTATTTTGGTTTTTCTGGCCACATGTGATACTTCTGTAATTTTAATTTTTAAATAATAATTCTGACAGCACCTCACATACTTCAACAGATGCTGTTAAATACGATTAATCACAAGATTCACTTGTGAATATCATATAAGTATATAGCTGTAATTCATTGCCAAAATACGTATTTGAAAATACAAGTCATTTTAGACAAAAGAATTTGGAACTCGAGCCCTGTAGTGTCATTCATGAGGAGTCAATTATAAAATTTTGTATTACATAAAGAAAGACATAGTGATAATTTCAGCTGTACAGGTAAGATGTACCTTAAATTATTAAGATGCCAGTAACGTTATAATAACATTTAACAGTGAGAAGTGATTTTTCCATTTCAGAACTCCAGCTGCTGCAGCCTGCCTGTACTTGCAGTGACAGTTTAAAAGGTTTTCATCTTGAGATGTTTGCCATGCCAGCAGTTATGCCTGCTGGTAAAGGCAGAGCTTAGTGTCTTAACTTAAACCGTGTTTGTTTTCAGTTGAAACTAATACATCGTGGTAGGGCCTGCTGAGAAACTGGCAGGTATTTGCTTCTGTCGAACTTTGTACGGTGACAGAAACCTCAGCGAAAGAGCAGGATGGACTGCCACGAGTAGTAACCACTAAACTGTACCCACATGACTTCACAGATTGCATTTGCCAGAGTTTTTAGTACAACTTCAACTGAAAAAACAAAGGATTTGCTGGAATGTTTGTGACAAAATTGCTCAAGGAAAAAAAATACCAGTACAAACAATAATTACAAGTCATAAAATAATTAGGCAACAGTAGATAAAAAATACTATTCAAAGAGACATTATATCATTAATGCTCAGGGAAAATGACAATACGAAATCAACTGTTTCTGTTACTAGAGCAGGAGGGTTCCTTATTGGAGAGACAAAGGCCAACAACTGCCTTGTGTAACCAAATGAAATGCTGCCATTGATGTGAATGAGAGCAGGGGCAGAATAAGCAATAGTCATCTCTGACACAACCCAACAGTCTGGAAAGAAGATGCAACATGTGGTAGAAGCTCTATCAAGCACTCTGAATCTATGTAAGGGTATTCCATGGCTAATCTGAACCAAGAGAGGCATGGCGAAAAATCTTCTGCAATGAACATAAGAGATTTTATTTTGGCTATATAAAAACCATGAGGTAGTTGAAATTCAAACCATGTTTCTCAATTATACTGGGTTTGATAAAGTAGAAGGCAGTTTCTATTCTTTAAATGGAATGGGTTCAGTAAAACTGGTAGTACTACTCCAATTCCTATGTTAGGTCACTGGGCCTATCTTTTTCCTTCTTGAAAGTATGAAAAGTAAGCCAGAATTTGGCCCTAAAAAAGTAATTTTTAAAGGAACTTACAGGATATCACCAGTCATAGTTAGGAATTAATTTTGGACACTTATTTAAACAGGTTTTGCGGCAAACAGCAGATTTAGTAAATTAATTGTAAATACTACACTTGAATTTACAGATTATGAAATTTAAATCATTAAATAGACAAAACTGTACTTAATTTTATTTTTACAGTGATAATTGATTGTTTGGTTTTAACACATACTTTTTAACTTCCCTCAAAAACTTCCAACAACCCTAAAACAAAAATCCATGTTCCTGTGTGACACAACTTGATTGCTTGGTAAGGCCATGGTAATGAAAAAGCAGGCATCTTTCTACATGAAGCTGATATAATTGTTAGTTGGGTAATATTTACATGGGTTTTGAATGCCAAACCAACTGTTATGTTATGCTTTACAAGCAGTTACATTAAAGAATGTATAAGCAGTATTATCACACTGATGGTTCCTCAAACGTACAAGCTAACACACTGTGGCACTATAAAGTTAGGCAAAAACCTGCTGTGAACTTAAGAGTGATCACAGATCTATTTTTGTAATCATCAGCTCTGCACGTTGGAAGTCTTCATGGCATAAATGAAAGCAAATCCTCAGAATATTGCTGCAAACCTCAAACTAGAACACCAATACACCCACGCTTTGATATCCAGCACACTGGCTTCCTGAGGTAAGGCATGACCAAAATCCATGTCAAGATTTGTTGTCACTAAGTTGCTGAATTAAAGAGACACCCGCTAACTAATTCTATGCTGGAGAATGATGTTTAGTCTTCCTGTGGTTGCAAATAAGAGTCATTCCGAGTCTCCTGTCTACAGATAGAAGAGACTCGTAAAAACAGACAGCAAGCATGCTGAGGACATAGTGATGCAGCTACACCTTGCTCTAGGTCATTACCAAACTGGATTTTGCTCTATTTGGAGCTAAGAAACAGTCTGAGACTGTTTTCCCTACTGAACAGGGGAAATAGCGTACCTCTCTCACTTTTTTGGACTTCCCATTCATTTGAAAGACTTGTTCTTCCTTACAAATTACATCTGATATTCTGGATATTATTGGAGCTGCCTTCTGGGTGTTCCAGACATAGAAGCAACTGCCATCAGTCATTCAGGAAGCAGCTTGTGCTCGATTCATCTGGTGGCTTGGCAGAAATTCTTCACCAGCTCCAAACAGTGAGAAGACCCCATACAGAGATCGGAGTCACAATATGAGTGACTGGGGTGACTGGCACACAGAGGACTATCATTCGGACAGCTTTCTCTTTAAGACTGTGTAGCATATTCAATATCCAATTGCTCCAGAACTGTTGTCACCACTCCTTCATTACCTTTCTCTCCTAAGTGGAGTTCAAGACTGGATGATAACTGGTATATGGCCCAGCCATTTTGGTAGAAACAGATCTTTGTAACAAACCATTCATTATGAAATAGCATCATTTGTTGCCTAATAGTAAGAGAGTAAGTTATGGAAAGACCACCTTCTAATCCTAGCTTTCCCTTTCAGCACCACATCCAACTTTTCTCTCTCTCCATTTTCACACCCTACACTGAGAAACTGTGAAGTCTAATTTTATCTTACAGGCTGTTGAATGATATTAAATAATTTCATTACTTCAAAATCACAAACCGGTACAACAAAATACCTTGCTTAGAAATTGAAGCTTGACAAATTAATGCTAGCTGCAAGGTGCAAAATTAGAAAACTGTAAGAAAGGGTGCAGTTTCAGGAGCCGCTATGACCTGACTTAACAACACCAAAACAGGGAGTTCTTCCTTTTCACT
This sequence comes from Cariama cristata, assembly GCF_000690535.1. NCBI lineage: Eukaryota > Metazoa > Chordata > Aves > Cariamiformes > Cariamidae > Cariama > Cariama cristata. Next base: position 21,950 of record NW_009617099.1, read on the forward strand.
ACCTACTCACTGTGTTCCCCTTTGCTCATGGCCACATGTTCCCATCTTTTATCTTGTGCCAAAACAAGAGCATGTTGGACTCCTCCATGACCTGTTTTTATCTAAATTATTTCAACAGTGTATTAGTGTCTGTCATAGCGACTCCATGAGGGAACAGGTGAGTGTCAAACCAGTACAAAGGAGAGGAAGGGATCACACATACAGGAACAGTGGAGCAAGCAATTACCTCCACAGTGATAACAAGGCACTAGATATACAAGGCTCTCTGATTGGCCTTGGGACTAACTATGGAAGCTGTGAAAGTTGTGATGGACTCTTTTTCTAAAAATTTCAAGACAAGGGAGGATTTTCCTAAGCGAATTAAACTTCAATACAAGGTAGAATTAGTTCTAGGAAGCACTATAGACAGCTCTACATAAGAGGTCAGACTAGATCACATTCCTTTAAGAATGTATTTACACAAATTTTAAATACTAAAACAAACGCATGCAGCACAAACCTTTGCAACGTTCAGATTAATGTACGAGCAGAAGAGTGATGGCTGCTAACTCCCTTTATGTGATTCAGGAAAAACTGTGAGTATCTCAGCAGCTCAGCAATACTGTTTAATAGACAGGGAGGTGAGGCCAGGCAATGCATGTGGATGCATTTCAACGAAGTTTTGGTAATTTCTCTGAGAGTTCACATTGCTCATAATCCCTCAGAAAGCAGCGAACAGAGTATCTGAACATGCACACTGGACATAGCCAGATCTACAGACAAAGCATATAACAAGTACTTACTGAAATAAAGATGTTAAGCAGGTTTTCCAGTGTTGGGAGCTGTGGAATCAGTTTCTGTACCACTTTGCTAAATGCTTCAAATATAGAATGATCATATATGCTTGTCAGATAAAAGCTGGAAAAAAACGTCACCACATTTTCCTTTTAGCCACATACTGTGAACATGATGTACCTTTCATAATATGAGCGAAATGAGATATTGTCAAACAGCAAGTTCCTACACTTATGCAATTACCCCTTGTGATGAAAAGTCACCCGTTATGATTGAAGCACAGGACTGCATCTCTATACAAAAAAACCCTAGACACTGCAAACTAGACCTCAATGTAGAACTTCATGATGCAACTCCCACCTTGGCATCTTACAAAAATATTTTTCAAATTGCAGAAGAGGAATATTACAGAGTGTGTCTGTTGTGATCTACTTTTTGAAAGCTGTGGACCCATTTATCAATGCAATGATGCAGTGAAGTTGTTAAGAGCTCTAAAGAGCTGGCATGTTCACGGAGCAGGTCTCTCTTTTTAATATATTGTACTTGGCTTTGAGTGCTAAGAAAGACTTGACAACTTGATGTTCTGTAGTTCCCAGTCTGCAGAAGTCCACTATTTTTCATTATTGGCTACAATAATCTGCTTTATCAGCAGACACAAGGCAAAGATACAGCACCTGTCTTCCCAAATGGCTCCAAGCAGGCTGCAGCAGTGAGGACTAGTGATTGGGAGGGGACTGTGAGGCAGAGAGGTTTCAAAGAAGGCAAAAGTGATGTAGGTGGCATATACACCCTACTGGCTGGAGCTCTACTGGTTGCTGCCACTGTCCAAGCAACTTATTTCAAGACAGTAGCTGCAGCAAAAACTGGGAGAACTCTGGTGTATCTGTCATCTGTTTTTAAGCACATCTGTCCATCTTTCCTGCCAAGCAATCAGAAATAAGATACTTTGTTTGGCTCAGGTCAAATGCAATGTCTCGATTATCCTTTTCCTTCAGGTATCAAAAGCTTGTTGCCTGCTACTTCAAGAGAACAGAAAATGGTAACTTGTCAAATAAGCTGCTCTCCACTTTAGGATTCCCTGCACAGCAGCTTTTCTCACCTGAGGTGAATCTTCTCCAATCCAGCATCTGCAAGGTCATCGTTTGCCCGCTGGTGAATATCTCTTTGTGTTTCAATCTTGTGATCATCAGATAAACCATCCACTTTATGGATAAAGATTTCAAAGTTGATATCTGGATTCACTTTATAGGCTCTGGTCACAGTAAGGTGCAACCGAGCTAATGCTTCCATATAATCATCCTAATGAAGGAAAAAGAAAAGCTACAACTGTAGGAAAGTTCTTAAAAATATACATAAAATTTTATGATACTTACTTTTAGATAATGTTACAGTTCAACAACAGCTTGATTTTTTTATTTCTTGTAAGTAGAAGCCTGAGCCTACATCCAGCATGTGCACCAATCTCATGCTGTCAGCACGTAGGAATCTGAGCAAGAACCTTGAGATGCTAAAGCAAGTTAGTTAACTTTTGAACATACTGCAGAGGGAGATTAAAAATAACCAAGCAGCTCTTCACAAGTTTTAATTACTTTCTTTTAATGTGTGTTTGTGATGTAAGTTAAGTCATTTATTTGCTTTGAAAAAATCTATGCTTTCCAACCCATTTGTCTATTGCTGAAGGAAGAAAAGAAAGAGGTAGCTTAAAGCCCCCTTTTTTACCTGAGAATCAATAACAAATATCAGTGCTCCAGTGCCTCTGAAAATCATCTCATAGTCAAACGTAGGGTCAAAGAAGTCAATCTGCCCAGGAAAATCCCATATCTGAAAGTTGACAAAGGAGCTGTTGGAAACATCCTCTCTGCAGATCTTGTTTGTGCTCTCCAAGAAGAGAGTCTCATTCGGCGACATTTTGTGAAAGACAACTTTCTGAATGGAAGACTTCCCACTTCTTCTCAATCCCATGAGCAGGATTCTTGGCTTAACTTCAGTACTGAAGGGATCATTGAAATCCAAAACTGAATAAAATCACACAAGAAGAAAAGTAATATACTATGGCAATATAATTAGTAACTGCCAGATAACATGCATTTGACATTTATTTTCATGACATTTTTACTTGGATTTATGCAAATGTTACCAATTTTTAAGCTTAGGGAGCGGTGCTACAGGTATTTTAACTTGAATTATTTGCCCCTTAGGCTATGCTATCATAAAACCTACTTTTCACCTGTAAGAGAGAGACCGCTCAGTTTATATTCGAAAGATGCGCTATCACACAGAAACATCCTAAAATACCTTATTTTACTCTAATTAACACTATCCCACATACATTCTAACCCAACTTTAGAAGAGTTCAAATAAAAGAGTTCAAATCCGGTAACAAATACCCTTGTCAACTGATAGCTACATCACACTGCCAGAAAGCAAGGAGTAAGTTTGTGTTAGTTACATCTGTGTGATCTTCCTAAGGCTACATGAGAGCTTCCTTCCTCTACAATAAATAAATAAATAAATAAATTCACATATCCCAGGAGCTATATGCCGGCAGCAGCTATATGCCCAGCAGGCACACAATTCCTCTACGCTGGGACTTAACAACACAGTACTGAGCTCACAAGGAGTCCTTTTCTAAGGACTAAATCATTCAAATCAACCTGCTGTTTTGAACAATTTGTGTTACGATCTGTAAAAGTTTGTTATCCAATAAATGAGATAACAGCACATTCCCTGTCTATTCGCAAAACAAAGGCCTGGGAACACAGTGATTTCATTGTGTTACCTACCCTAGTTTGAAACTGGTACCACTAAACCAGAACACTTTCTAGTGCTCATGCAGTTATATTAGCATAAAGGTAGTAACGGGAGTAAACTATACTGTTGTATCTGTAAGTACGTGAATGTATAGCTACCCACACCTGTAAGCACATCAACTTCAGTTTCAGGTATCTCTAATCAAAACAGCTACAACAGTCTAAATTGCTGCATTTAGTTGGTCTATCACTTTGAAATGTCCTTTGGAGCTGAGCTGAAAACAGCACTGCACGTAGATGTAAAAAGCTTTCAAACACCTCTGTGATGCTCTGTCTGCAGCGTCAAACACAAGCAACGCAAAAAAATGAGTTGTCAATGCTAAATGAGCAGAGCAAGGCTCACAGCACATAGTGGTCAGGTTTAAAACACTGTTCAGATAACAGACTAAACACACTAGCTGTCAGGCAGACCTTCTCCCACGCGCTGCAGTACAGACTATTCAACATAATTCAGAGCACAACAGATTTGCATTTCTTTCTCTTCTTCTGCCGGGATAAATTTTGAATTGCAGAAAGCCGGCACACATTACTTCATACGTATCCTTCCTGCATATGCCCTGCACACACTAAGGGATCAACTTTATGGTAAAAGTATGAAAATCCAGAACAGGAAACCTCAGCAACAACAATTTGAACCTGCCAATTTATTACATAGCCTTATGGGCCAAAAAACATGGAAAGGAATCCTTTGCCTCGGAGCACGTTTTGCACCCGGGGTGGTGATCTCACCCATCATCTCGTGTTTCTCAAGCCTCACTCACAACTTTCAGAAACACAAGAGCAGGATGCGCCTACCAGGAGGGCACAGAACCTTGTTCACCTCTGTTTGTGCCTCCTGAGCTTCCGTTAGAGAGAATCAGGGCTTCTCAAGGGAAGGGCTCGCAGCGTTGGCATAAAACATCCCTTGGCCCCATCTACTGGCTCATCAGCAGTTATGCCACTCAGCGTGGGCCCCTGTCACCACAGCGAGTGACAGGAGCTCAAAACTCGTTATCGGTGGGATCCTATCCATTTTAAATACACTAGAAAGGCCTCGACGGGTATTACCACTTACTGTGCTCTTGTCGGTTATCACACATACATGAAGCACTGCCAGGCTGGAGCAGCGCGCGGATGAAACTCCTTCGGGCAGAACAGCCACGGGTAACTCCGTAGGAATCTCATCCTCCTAACGCAGCAATGGCCAACTTCTGCTGATCCACAGACAACACATTTAGGAAGTCATAAACTGCAGTCAGCATGCTGCCATGTCAACCTGAACGGTGACAGGACCCTCCTGTGGCTGCAAGAAACGTGTGCCTACAACACTTCACACCTATAAGAGGAATAACAAACCTCTGCTCTAGGACGATGTAACAATATTTTATGTTTTGAGGGTACAGCCTTGTCAATAAAGCAAACCACAGGTATAGGACTTAAGGGTGTTTCCTCCACCCCACTCTCTTCTTTAACGCACAAATTTTTCAGAGCTGCCAAACGTATAGTCGCAATTTCATTACTGTGTGTATACCCATACATCATGCAATTTGCATTTTGGCCATCAGAAGGGAAAATAATTTATTCAAAGCTTTACAAGAACTTTAGAAGGCATATAAAGGACAGTCTTCTGGTTGAGGCGTTATTGCATGTTTCAAAAAATTAAAAAAACTCCCATTTGCTCTGTATGCAACAGAACTTACGAAGTCTAATTTGCTACGGATTTGTACTTTATGTCCCCTTCCTCTCCCCACCACAATAACACCAACTTCCCCCTGTGTGTCTTATGACATATCCTCCAAATAACAGATATGACACGCTGTGGCTGATCTGGAGCTCAACACGTGCCGGCTGGCTAGACCATACACACGTGTACACCTGTTTGCCAGCTGCTGCCACAGAGAAGGCACACATCTGCTTGCCTCTCCCTCTGAGGACACTGTCATTTGGGTCTCTCCTCTCTTCTGAACGCCAGTTTTCATCAGACTTCTGGGAACTTAATCATCTTTGAGGCATCATTTGTGCACATTTGGTTGAAGGAGGACAGCACTTTCCAAAGTTCTGATCAATGATGAGACAACCAGAAGACAGGCTACCTACATTAACTCCCTTTAAGAGGCTAAACCCCGACATGTATCTAAAAAACTTATTTTAAATAACTAGAGGTTTTACATTGTTGTATTAAATTATTCCAGGCTGTTAGATTTTTATGGACTGTAATACTTACTAGAAAGAAATTGCTTTATATTAAAGCCATACTAAAAAAAATACAGTTGCAAGTGCAGAGTTACCGATGAGAAGAATGAACACCAGCTCTTCTGCTAGTAAGACTGATTAGTTTTTGAAATCCTGCCAGTTCAAAGACAGAGAAATGTAAATGAGTATCATCCAAACCTGACTAGATAGCAAGGCTGCTATAGCACCTTCCTCTGAGAGGGAGTTAAGATTACCTTATATGTAAAGGAATTGGACGATGCGCTGCCTGCCCACATTCCTTTGCAGAGTACATGACAACTCCTTCTTTAATTTGCCACAGAAATGCCAGTAGATGTATCACTGCAACTTCCCAGACTAGGCTACTGAGTGAGATCATAATATGCCTAAAAGAAACACTGAACTCTATTCTGTCATGGGAAATGTAATTTTCCCTGTTGTGAGATGCAACACATTTCCTGCTTCATTCACTTTTGGAAGGAGTAAATACTATAATATACCAGTTTCTAATACATTGTCAGCAGTCCTTCGTATTTCAACTTCTGTAAGCAGCCATAAAGAACAGAAATCACGCTGGTTAGAGGCCATATCCTTTGAAGTATTCACAAATTAAACTTAACAAACCCAAAAGCACTTTCCCCACAGAGAAGCTCTCAATTCCTTACAAAATTTCTGTAACTGCAGTTGTGTCCTTGCTTATGGAGTGCAACTTGCTTGCGTTGCAACACGCAGAAGTGCCCAGCTCCGAGGAGTTAATTGAGAACTGCACGTAGTAGTCCTGACCTGTCTCACCAGGATGCACAGTACGCAATGAATACTTTAATACCTCTTTCATGCTGCTAGAGCTGTTCATTGATACTAAACCAGTTTTTGAAGCCCATCCTGAATTCTACATCAATTGCAACTGTCAAAGCAGGTGACTATCAGTGCTTCACTGGTGTATGTGATGGCGATGCCACACGGAAAGGTGTATTTGTAGATCTCACTAGTTTTCAAACATCCAACTAAAGCACTGCAGTTCATCTCCTCAAGCGACATCAAGCCAAAAGAAATTATTTTGCTCATGTTACTGTTTGTAATGTAACAAGCCTCCGAGTCTCGTTTTAAACTAATACAGCTAATAATGATTTTTTTTTTGCCCACTAATGCAATTATGTTATTTTTAAGTTTTAACCTTTTTTGTGTAAAGGAGAATTAGCACTCCCAAACTTTCCACGCATGTACCTTCAAGCCCATTGATCTCGTAGCATTTCCAGCACTACTGTGACTGTGATATTTGCAGCACTTTGGAGTTCTGTCAAGACAACAGCCTTACAAAACACATACAATGAACATCTTCAATGCTAACAGATGGCCTGAGCCTAAAGGGTTAACAGAAAAAGCTTATATGCAATCAAGAAAGCTGCTCAGCTACTGTGGGTTCACAAACGTTGCAGGAACGCCTGGTGGAATGAAATTCTTGTGGTTAAAGAAAAGGTCCAGAACTAGAAGACCTGGTTCCACACTGCCACAAGTGTGGCACTCTGCGATAGTATGTCTTAAAGCTACTTCCTTGGACACTCTGAAGAGGGTTTCCCCGCTTCTAAATAATTTTTAATTGCATATATCAAAAATATGACTAGGCTTTATGTAAACTTAAGTGCTTTAAGGTCTCTGAATATGACCCTACGTGTAAACTAAAAAGATTAAGAAGAGGACAACAGCCGTGGTTTCTGTACTCAGGCTGGAGACAAGAAACCAGTATGGGGTGAGAGATGACCAATATGAAGTTTTGAAATCTCGTGTATGCCTACAAGCACAAATTCTGCTTTTACTTTTAAGCCTGGCTTCTCCCTTCACTTTCAACAGCCATGCATTGAAGTTGTTCTCCTTATATTGCCCTTTCCGTTCTTTCTTTATAGAAAAGTGGAGGCTGTGACACTGAATTTTGGATTACTTACTGCACAGATCTAGGAAGAGAGAGGACAAAAAACTGGGAAAAGGAAAGCCCCTTGCCCTGCAGCCCAGTGTTAAATACACAAACCAGACCTAGATCCCAACCCCCTCCATTACAGATGCTCCATGCCTCTTTCTCCAGAGAATTCAAAATGAAACAGAAAGCCAGGGGATCCGGACTGTTAAAATGGACCCTTGTTTTAATCCTGTGTAAAAAAGGTCCTCGCACAGACTGTCTTCTCCTGCTATTCAGGATGTAAAGGTTTCTTTCTGTTACGTACAATATTCTGGTGCTGCTATGAATAAGCAATGTAAATTTTTAGCAGTCCAACAAAGTTCTCCTTGAAAAATATCCAAATAAATTGGACAGAGGACAGAATATGGATTACTTCCTCTACAGAAAATGCTAAGTTAGTTTAGCACTAAAGAAATATGCTAAAATATATTCTCTTTGTATTGAAATAAAGGCAATTCTTTAGCAGTTTCACTTAAGACTTAGTCTCAGGTACAGCTCTTACATCCTAGCATTCCCACAGCCTTTAACCATGAAGGCTTATACTCAAAGCACTGACCTTCCTCCCCTGCCCAAAACTGCATTAGTCAATGCGGTACCTGCCATGGCAGCCTGTAGGACCGGACCTTTAAGGAGGAGGGTACTGCGTGCTAATAATCAAAGTAGCCTTACAACGTGTGGCCTTTTATTATGCTTTTATAAAAAAGCAATTCTTTTTTCACCCTGAGATACTGAGAGTTCTCCACGCTCCTTTGTGAAATACGTCTCAGAAGAATGAATTCAGGCTCTGAATGAAAGCAACAGGCTCTGAGCTGGCATTGCCTTTTTTTACTGAATGAGACTGCTTTTCCTGGTAAGCCTGTCCTTCCTAGCATCACCATCCATACTGACACGGATACGCAGCGAGTAGCGTGGGTCCTCATATGCACAGACACACGGACAACAGACGTGTAGCGGAGCCTGCCGACGTGGGGACTGACATCCACAGCTGCAGAGCAGCCCTGGACACAGAGCTGCGTGTTGCTGCTGCCTTTTATAGCCTGACACCCAGCTCCCCCGCCTCCTTGGCACACTCAAGGCACATCTTCAGGCTGTGGCCACTATTAACTCTCACCCCAGACACGGAAAATACGGAAAGGGGATTACCCCCACAGACACTCTGTCAGCACTCCCTTTGCCTTCTCCCTTTTTCCCAACTCCTCCTGCTGTCAGCCCGCTCCTGCCTCAGAGCTCCCTGCTCTCTCCGACCCCACGGC